>NC_044985.1:1562790-1749805 GCF_008728515.1 Papio anubis
AAAAAAAAAAAAAAAAAAAAAAAAAAAAAAAAGAAAGTTAGCTGGTTAATTGATTAGTTAGTTAGGTAGTTGGTCCCTAAAATAAGACCAATCAAATAGAACCATTCTACCCACAGGAGTAGACTCAAACTTGACTTTGTGAGCTTACTCGTGAGATAACCAATCAGACCCTGAGAAGCAAGTTCATCCTTGGGCCATGGTGCCAGGAACTGTGATGGCTTCCATCCATCTTGAGCCGCTTTTGTTACCCAAATTATAGTATGCAAGACAGAAGCAGCATAATGAAGTCCTGTGCATTCTCTGGGGGGATGGGGGAAGAGGAGTGGGAAAGGAACAAAGGCCTCCAACCTCCCAAGACGGAGGCTCCCTCATTGTCTTGGGCAGCCCCAGCTTCCTTTGAAAGCAAGAAAGGAGCACAGTCCACTGCCATGGCAACCACCCTCAGCCGTCCTGGGACTGGGACGTGACTACTGACTGGGAGCTGTCCAGAGGCCAGGTTTCCCCAGTTTCCAGCCACACAGGAATAGAAGCCCTTTAAAAGGAATGACAGATGACACTTTTTAGGACCTGGCTCAGCCACCAGTGACGGCTGGGGAAAGCCTCTGTCCTCACCTACCATCTGCTCCATTACAGGGTGTAATTTGCCTGTCCTGAACACCAATTTGAAAGCAGCCTATAACTATAAAGCAACAAAGATGCTAACCAGGGCTTATGAGTAAGTAGACAAAAGGAGATGTCACCTCCTTGCTCACATTGAAGGTTGAACTTGTGGCTGTCAGCAGGAGGCAGCAGATGCAGGCATCTCTGGGTCCTTCCCCAGGAGCCCAGGTTCGCTCACAGTCACTGTGACCCACTGGGGGTCAGTCAGTCCTGGTGTAGACAGTGAGCACTGACCTTAGTTGAAGGTTCCTTGATACCACCACTGGGATAAGAATTTTTTATGCTATTCTCGTTCAGCCATTGCCACAACCCTACAAGGAAGGTATCTTAAGTGAGTTGTGTGCATTCACAAAGCTCAGGTGGCAGAGGTGGAAGTGGGTTCTGCCAAAATCCATCTTCCCTTCCTCTCTAACAACAGGACTGCAGCTTGGCAGTGGCTGGAGAGCTACGCCGCATACCTCAGCTCCCCCTGCACTCCGGTGGCCCTAATGGGAGCAGAAGAGATGGGGTCACTTGTTGACAAAAGCCTTTACAACTGGGGCTTGGCTGTTCCTTGATCTGGGTCCTCTTCCTACACACCTGAGCATGGGAGGAGCTAGGACCAGTCTTGGTCACACAGACGAGAACAGTGCTGAAGGAGTGGGGAAGAAACAGTGTGGCAGGAACTCGGGTCTCTGAATGAGCATGGGGAGCTGAGCCACCTGCTGGTCCTAATCTCGGACCTTAGTGATAGACAAACTTGGCCTCATGTGAGCCCCTGCCCATGGTTTGTACTGGTCACTTCGCTCAGTGTCCTGTCAGAACAACAGAGACCAGGTGTTTCAAACAGTAGGAATTTGATATGGAGAACCAGTTACGAAAGTGTTGGAAGCCTGGAGAATTAGAAAGGGGAAGCTGAGGTTCTGCGGAGACGATGAACTGTGGGACGCTGTCATCATCCCGGGAGCTGGAGAAGCAGAAGAGAAAATGGCATATCCCAGAGCCCAGGATCACTGCACCTCTGAGGCTATGGAGCACGTGCTGCTGCTGCTGCTGCTGCTGTGACTGTGGGAACCATCACCACAAATCAGCAATCAACAAGAGGCCTTCCTTCCCAAGGACCGCCTGAGCCAGAGTCCATGAGTGAGATGCTGCTGGAATCGGTCATCCTAGGGAGGAACCCAAGAGGCTGTTACAGCTGCAAGAGGCAGCAGAAGAGGCAGGAAGAAAATAAAATGGTTTCTCTCTTCGTCCACCTTCTCCTGCTGGAGTTTCCCACTGGCAAGATTAAACTGGAAGGTAAGTTGGTTTGCAGGGTTCCTGCTCCCTGTGACCCAGATGGATCTGGGAGCAGAGACAAGGGAGCAGCACCCTGGGCTAGTGAAAGGTCTGGTACTGGGGCTGGCAGATGTCTCCACTTCTGACTGACTAACAGTGGCTTTCCACGATGCTGCACTAAGAGGCTAGAGGAGGGGAGGACAATCAAGGGTCCCTGTCTCCAGTCCACCGGGGCAGAGACGAGGCCAGAACTGGGAGGGCAGCAGGGGGACTGGTGAGAGGGATGCTCTCAGGCAAAGTCAGGCCCAGGCTCTATAGGAAAGGGGCCTGAAGCGGTTTGCACCATCTGGAGGTGAGGGTGGACGGTGGCCGTGCATGCACTTTGAATTGGTCATCTGCATTCCAGGGCATGGACCACTCTCCCAAGATGAAAAAAAAAACCTGATAGAGGATCACATGGTACCAAATAAAAGTGCTTATTTTAACAGGAGCAGTGATCTAAGCCAGCATGCACCTAACAGCTCCTCAATGCCAAGCACCACACTGCACCCTGCAAATACACTTTCCTCACGTGGACCTCATGACGGTCCCATTGAAGAGACATTTTCACTCCATTTTACATTGAGAACGTTGACATTTGGGTTATGTAAACTCACTCAAGAATTAAGTGGCAGAGGTGAAATTGTCACCTCAATGTGACTCCAAGCTTATTGACTTTACCTCAGAACATCCCTCTCACCAATCCCCCTGCTGCCTTCCCGGTTCTGGCCTCGTCTCTGCCCTGGTGGACTGGAGACACACACCCTTGATTGTCCTCCCCTCCTCTAGCTACATGACTCCCTAGGCGAGGCCTTCACTCGGTCTGGATGATTCTTCTGAAACCAGATCTGGCCACGTCACTCCCAATGGAACACAGATGCAAATGCCACCATCTGACATTGTCCCCAGCCTCTGGGCTCACCCCAGAGATTCTCAGTCAGCAGGTCTTGGAGGAACCTGTCAATCTGCCTTGAGAGAGTCTCTGGGGACTCCAACTCTCTGCCCACTCTAGAAAGCCCAAGCCTTGGGTCCAGGTGGCATCGGAAGGTCCCTGGTCCAGCCTCTGCCTGCCCATACAGCCTCGCCACTCAACCCTTCAGCCTAGACTATCAGTGTCTTAGCCTACTCAGGCTGCTGTAAGAATGTCACAGACTGAGTGGCTCAGACCACAGACGTTTGTTTTTCATGTCTCACAGCTCGAGAGGCTGCAAGCTCGCGACCAAGGCATCAGCGGTGTTGGTTCCTGCAGAAGCCTCTCCCCAGCTTGTAGACAGCCTTCTAGCTGAGTCCTCACATCACCCTTCCCTGGTGCCCCTGTCTCTCCTTACAAGGACACAGGTCAGGTTGGAGTAGGACCCCATGCCAGGACCTCATTGGCTTTCATCATCCCCTTAAAGCCCCTATCATCTTCAAATACAGTCGCATTGGAGGTTAGGGCCTTAAGAAAGAAATTTGGGGTGGAAACAATTCCATTCCTAACAGTTGGGTAGAGGCCATGAGCATGAATCTGGACCTGAGATAAGCCTGTTTTTGAAGTCCCACCTTTGCCATTCGCTTGCTGTGTGTCCTCGGCAAACCTCCATCTGTTTCTGAGTCTCATCTGAGAAGTGGGAACAAGGTGTCCTCAAACACAGGAAAGTAAAAGATTTAAAGGCGGCAGCGTATGGAAAGCCCCAGGCACTCAGTGGGCCTTGTGTAATGGGAGATTGTCACGAGCCGCATCTCCACCCTCACAAATGCCCTAATTCCCCACCAGTCTCTCTCCCCTTACCCTCTCTGAGTCTGTCTTTGTCCAGCACTTGACATTTCCCCAAAGATGCACAAGACCTTCAGCAATTCTGTGCATGAGGTAGGCAGGCCCTCCTGGCCCTGTATACAGATGAAAGAGAGCAATTGCCTGGCCCAGAGCCACCTGCAGATGTGGATGTTCAAGCAGGGAGAGGCCTCACGTCTCCTGACTCCATGCCCCGTGCTGTTTCATTCACTAGGGGATTTTCAAGTCCCACAGCGACTCAGTGTAAGTCTTTAAAAACCAAAGGCTCTTTGATAGAACCTGTAATACAGAAAGAGGGAGAAAGAGAAAAGAGACATTCCCTCTTTCCAGAAAGTCTTGGACAGCAGGTATCGGTGAGAAAAGTCAGCACATCAGAGCCATCTACACTGGCAAGGAGCGGAGCAGCATCGAGTCTCCATCGCCAGGAGGCATCTGGATCCTGGGTCACGGGGAACTCTGTGTGATGACGTTGCTGCATTTGTTCACCAGGAAAGTAAAAGAAACATCCGTGATGCTGGAAACCTCTGGGACCAGCTCCCAGAGCACAGAAATCTGGCCAACCTGTCCATCATTTGGCAGAAGCCCAGGTCTCTGAGCCGGTCCTGACTCTGACATGGAGCCTGCTTTACATACAGCCTCACTTCCTGGTCAGCAGAAGCAGCCTGTAGTCCATGGCCAGCTGTGCAGGTGACCTGTCCACTCGACTCCACGTGGGAGATCCCTTGCCTGCTCACGGCAGGGGAGAACAGGGCCATGGCATCAGGGATCCCTGCACTGGCATCTCTGGGTCACAGAGAAACTGACCGGCTCAGAGCCCAAACTCGCCACCCACAGCCTTGCATCCTGTCGAAGATTTGCAAGGAAATGTGGATGGACATGCAAGGATGGTTCTGAGGGGCCATGGGACGTGCTGACTTTTCATACCTATACCTGCTGTCCACGACTTTCTGGAAAGAGAGAATATCTCTCTTCTGTCTCTCCCTCTTCCTGTATTACGGGTTCTATCAAGGAATCCTTTGGTTTTTAAAGACTTAAACTGAGTCACTGCTGGACTTGAAAACGCCCTAGTGGACAGAACAGCATGGGGCATAGAGTCAGGAGACACAAAGCCTCTCCCTGCTTGAACATCCAAGGCACAGGCCTGGAGGAAGGGGCAGAGAGCAGAGGATAAGCCACGGCCAAATCTGTTGCCCCCACACTGGCTGTCAGTGCTTGACTGTCGGGCGGAATCCTGCTGTCTCTCACAGGATCTGTTGGAGAGGGCATCCCAGCACACCCCTCGGCAGCCCTTGCTGGGTGAGACCAGCCCTGATGAGCACTCCAGACGCCTCATGCAGTACTCCACACGAGTACTCCACACACGCCGCTGGAGGAAGAGCTATCCCCCACTAATTTTCTAGGAGGAAAATGAGGCCCCAGAATCTCAGTGACTTGCCCCAGGTCCCTTGCTAGGACAAGCAGAGCAGGTGTTCAGGTCACTGTTCATGTCACCATGAAATAAACATACAGAGAGATGAATCTCCAAGAAGACAGTTTGTTTGGGAATACAAGAATTGCCACTTGGGACACACAAACTGGGGTGGCCCCTAGGTGTGTTCAAAGAACAAAGTGAAAGCCTGAGCTTCCGTTGCGAAGAGAGGAAGGTTCTGTACAGCTGTTCTGAAAGTTCGTTGCTTGGTGGGGGTGGTGTCCTGCAGGAGCTGGCGACTCCTGAGGGAGGATGGCAGCAGTTACCAGTCAAACTTGAAAGCTTAGGGTCATATCAGGCCCGTGCATGCGTGCGGTTTTGGACTGGCCTTGCAAGACAGTTCCTGGAATAGGCGTTTGTGACTTGGGTGTTTTTCCCTCTGTCTTAGTTAGATGTGATAAAAATGTCGCCATTTTGTATAATCAATTTTCACGTCCCAAAGGCCATGCAGGGGCTGAGATGTGGGACTAAAGGACAAAGAAACCTGCTGCCCTGAGGCCCTATTGTCCTAGTTCCCAGTAATGGAGCCACATTCCAGGGTCCCTGCTGTGAGCTGCCGGACTGGCTCATGAATTATTCATCATCCCACGCTTCACAACCAGTCTGTGGATTGTGTTTGTTATTTACCGAATTGTGTGTAGAGCTTAGCGATAGGGTGCTTTGAACTGGCCCAAACCCACCACCAGGGCAAGGCTGCTTTTTGCTCAGCCCTCACCAGGGCCCTGGCTTCACTTCCTGTAACACTGTCATTCATCTATGTTTGCTCAAAACCTGGAAATGCCCATCTCGGCTGTGGGTTTTAAAGGCATGAAAACCAAAATTCTATTATAACTTTGTGGGAAATGAAGCTGCATTTGTTTCCTACGACAAATGTAACAAATCACCATGAATTCCGTGGCTTTAACCAGCCCACATACATTCTCTCACAGTGCAGGAGAAGTCCAAAACAGCCCTCCCTGGGCTAAAAGGAAGGCATCAGCTGGGTCACATTTCTTCCTGGAGGCTCTGGGGGAGAATCTGTTTCCTGCCCTTCCGGCTTCCAGAGGCCACCCACGTTTCTCAGACCAGGGGCCCTTCCCCTTTCAAGGCAGCAATGGCTGGTGGAGCCGCTCTCGCGCTGCAACACCCAGCTCTCAGCTCTTGCCTCTCTCTCCACCTGCAAGGAGGCTTGTGATTATACACAGGGCCCCCCGAGATAACCTACGTAAGCTCCTTACCTTGAGGTCAGCTGATGAGTAGGCTTCATTCTATCTGCAACCTTCACTTCCCCTTGCCGGACAACCAGCGCATTCTCAGAGACTAGGATGCGGACATCTTTGGGGCCATTATTTAGCCTGGCATAGAAATGGAAAAGAAAGCTTGGTCTGGGAAGGCTTCCAGGGGCCGTTTCCGTCATCCTGCAAAACCCAAAACCCCCTCCCCAGTATTCCCAGTGAATGCTCCTCCAGCCACAGCTTGAACATATGTAGGCGGCATCCTCACTACCAGAGGCCACCTCTCCAGCCCTTTGGGTGCTCCTGAGCCACTAAATCCAAGCTCTGCACTTTGGAAGGATATAAGGTACATCTGAAAAGTGCACCTGATCCCCGATCCCAACGTCAGCACTTGGTGTGTTTGAAGAGCTGCTATGCCCCCTACTTCTCTCTGCAGCTGTGGAGGCCAGCATGTCCACCCCAACCACCTTCCACAATTCCAGGCACCACTCATCAGCAAAACTCCCACGGGCAATGTCTCTTCTTAACCGTGGCAACCAGAATATGACAGATGTTGCTGAGCTCCTATATGTGCCTAAACGGAGCCCGAGTGTCAAGTAATATCCATGTGAGCCTATGAGGTTGACAAGGTCATCCCTTCTGCAGAGGGGGAGACTGGGACTCATACAACGTCACTCACCCACGACCACACAGCCAAATGACTCAGCAGAGGCTGCATCTAGACCAGAGCCTGTGTCTGTCTCCCTGCCTCGGTGCTCCCATCTCTAGTCTAGTCCATGCTTGCTGCTAAGAAGGACACTGAACCAAGAGGCAGGAATGTAGGGGTTTTTTGTTTTGTTTTGTTTGTTTGTTTGAGATGGAGTCTCACTCTGTCACCCAGGCTAGAGTGCAGTGACACGATCTCAGCTCACTGCAACCTCCACCTCCTGTTTCAAGTGATTCTCCTGCCTCAGCCTCTTGAGTAGCTGGGACTACATGTGCACACCACCATGCCTGGGTAATTTTTGTATTTTTAGTAGAGATGGGGTTTCACCACGTTGGCCAGGCTGGTCTCGATCTCCTGACCACGTGATCCACCCGCCTTGGCCTCCCAAAGTGCTGGGATTACAGGCGTGAGCCACCACACGCAGCCAGATGTAGGTTTTATTCCCAGTGAACCCATTTGTAATTGTGTGACTTGAACTTCAAATTTCCCTATTGTGAATGGGACTACCAGCAACTCCTCAAGACTGTGCGAGGATCGGACAGATCAGCCACGAGAGAACTTGGGAGCTTGTAAGGGGCCCTGGGAAGAGGACAGGTCCTCCTGGCTTCTGTCGTGACACATGCTGTGCTCCATTTACATTAATTCCCTGGCAGCACCCTCTTGCTCCTGGCCTCTCCCGAGCTGGCTGTCCCTGAAAACTCTCATGCTGTCAGAGTGTGCACCTGGAGGCCCAGAGGAACACTCGATTGCAGTGGAGAGGCGTCAGGGTCTGGAGATCCTGTCCAACCAAGTGTTGACACTCCTGGCCCTTTAGTGTCCTATTTCCATATAGCAGAGCTGACGTGTGCCCAGCACTGTAGAGGCACTGACACCCCTGGAGGCCAGTCCTTCCTCCAAGAGGGGAGACAGGCATGTGGACAGTCTGTTCCAACAGAGTGTTGATGCAGGGGGTAAGGACATGAGGAGGGGCCCAGTGCCACCCAGAGGAGAGTGGTGGAGTGGAGCCTGAGAGGATCGAGGGAGTTGGCCTCACCAAGGAGAGCAGCAGCAGGCCAGCATCCCAGCCAGGACAAACGGCCTGGAGATGAGCTCCGTTTAGGGTGTCTCTGAGACCCAGAGAACAGGCAAAGGAAAAGGTGGGATGTGAGGCTCAGGAAAGAGATCCGCCTTGGATGACGGGGCTCTTCTGGGCTAATGTTTATTCCCCCAAGTGTGGATTTGCATGCAAATCTTAGAAAATACAGAACACCACAAAACCTCTGTCTCTGTAATAAGCCCACTTTAAATCTGTCTCAAAACAGGATTTTCTTTTGTCCCAAACCAAGTAAAATAACTTGACTTAGATTTTAGTCCACATTCCAATGTCCTCCTTCTCTGTAGAAGCTTTAGAAAGTTCTCCACATGGCCGAGCGCAGGGTGGTTCACGCCTGTAATCCCAGCACTTTGGGAGGACAAGGCGGGTAGATCATGAGGTCAGGAGATCGAGACCATCCTGGCCAACATGGAGAAACCCCGTCTCTCCTGAAAATACAAAAATTAGCCGGGCCTGGTGGCAGGTGCCTGTAGTCCCAGCTACTCAGGAGGCTGAGGCAGGAGAATCACTTGAACCTGAGAGGCAGAGGTTGCAGTGAGCCGAGATCATGCCACTGCACTCCAGCCTGGTGACAGAGCAAGACTCCATCTAAAAAGAAAGAGGGAAGAAGGAAGGAAGGAAGGAAGGAAGGAAGGAAGAGAAAGAAAGAGAAAGAAAGAGAAAGAGAGAAAGAAAGCACTCCACTTTCAGTCCTGAGCCCGGGGTTGGCCGTTGCTGCCCTTGCTGTTGCTTTACTTCTCCCCTGGCACTTTCGGCTCTGAATTACTAGGACCCAAAGTGGGAGGCGGGGCTGTGACCAATCCAGGGCAGGGAGGGGCTAGGCAGGGAGGGGGGAATGCCACGGGCCTGGCATGTCCTTCTCAACTCACCATGGCAGGCAGGGCCTCATCAAAGCCTTTCGAGTGAGAATATTGAAAGACTTTGTAAAGTGCTAACACACACTGACACGAGAAGAGTGTTTTAATCACCGCTCCTGCCCCCACTCCAAGCAACAAGAACTGGATTCCTGTCCACCACTGCGAAGAACCCCAGAGTGACTGTCTTTGGAGGCTGAGGAGGTGAGGAGGCAACCGCCGTGGAGGGACGATTCGCCCAGATGTCTACAAACTAGCAACACGCAACTGGAAATCAAAATATACATTTTCTAAAATACAGTTTACCATAGCATCAAAAGAAATCAAACACTTAGGAGTAGATCTCACAAAATGTGTGCCTTATTTGTATGCTAAAAGTTGCCAAGCATCGATGAGAGAAATGGTAAAAGGTCTAAATGTGTGGAGAAGTATTGAACGCATGGGTGGGAAGGCTTGACGTTGTTGAGATGGCAGTTCTTCCCAAAATGGTCTATAAATTCAGCGCAAACCCATTAAGAATTTCTATAGACTTTTGAGAAGTAAATTAACAGGTGGGTTCTAAAACTTAAATTGAAAAGCAAAAAAATGTCAGAATAGCCAAAATAATTTGGAAGAAAAAAAAAGAAGAAAGTGGGAGGAATCTCACACCAGACCTAAATAGTAAATAAAAAGCTACAGTAATCAAAATAGTGTGGTATTAGAATAAGGAGAGACATAGAGATTGATAGAATATAATTGAATTGAGAGCTCAGGGATAGACTCACACATATACGATCAATTAATTTTCAACAACCTGCCAAGCAATTCAACAGGAAATTTCACTCTTTCCAACAAAGAGTCAGAAACATCAGGACATCCTTATTTTAAAATGCACCACAACCCTTACCCTGTACCTTATCCCAAAAACAAAAAACAAAAAAACTAACTGAAATACAGCATAAGCCTAAATGTAAAACCAAAGCCTAAACCTCATAAAAGATAGGAGAAAAACATGTGTGCTTGGATTAGGCAAACATGTTTTCAATAGGACAAAAAAAGCACAAAACTACAAATAAAAAAAATTGATAAATTGGACTTCCTCAAAATCAAAAGCTCCTGTTTTTTGAAAAACACTGTTTTAAGAAACGGAAAGTCAAGCCACAGACTTGGAAAAACACATTTTCTTTTTTTGAGATAGGATCTCACTCTGTCGCCCAGACCGGAGCGCAGTGCAGCGGCATGACCTCGGCTTACCACAACCTTCGCCTCCAGGGTTCAAGCCATTCTCCTGCCTCAACCTCCCAAGTAGCTGGGATTACCAGCGCCTGCCGCGATGCCCAGCTAATTTTTGTATTTTTAGTAGAGATGGGGTTTCACCATGTTGGTCAGGCTGGTCACAAACTCCTGACCTCAGGTGATCCACCCGCCTCAGCCTCCCAAAGTTCTGGGATTACAGGGTGAACCACTGCGCCCAGCTGGAAAAAAAAAAAAAAAAAAAAAAAAAAAAAGCATTTTCAAAACATCTATCTGATAAAGGACCTTCCCGGAATATCAAAAGAACATTTATAACTTTATAAAAAGAAGACAAACAATTCAATATGGAAAATAGACAAAAGATTTTGGACACTTCACCAAAAACTATATGTGGATGGTAAATGCATACAAATGCACAATACTATTAGTCATTAAGGAAAGAAAATTAAAATTATAATGAAGTATTGCTAAAATTACACACCCCCAGAACTGCTAAAACTACAATGACCACACCAAATACTGGCAAGAATGCGGAGCAACTGAAACTCTCATCCATTGCTGGTGGGAGTGCAAAATGGTGCATCCGCTTTAGAAAAGAGTTTAGCAGCTACTTATAAAGTATAGCACACACTTACCATGCGACTCAGCAATGCCTCTCCTGTGGATTTACTCAAAAGAAAAAAGCATATGTTCACATGAATATCAGCTTACTCATAACAGCCAAAAAGTGAGAACAACTCAAATGTCCATCAAATGATAAAACCAAAAATATGTGTGGTACAGGCAAACAATGCAATTCTACTCAGCAATATAAAGGAATGAACTAGGAATACATGCAATGACGCGGATGAATCTCATAGACGTTATTGTAAATCAAATGAAACAAACACAAAATAATATATAAGTTTACACTTATATGACACTCTGGAAAAGGCCAAGTTCAGGGAAAAAAATCAGATCAATGATTGCCAGGGGTAGGGTGGAAACAGGGCATTGACTGCGCAAGGATGAGGGGGAAACTTTTTGGGTGATGTAAATGTTCTAGATCTTGCGTGCGGTCGTGTTTACCCGGCTGTTGATATTTGTCAAAACTCAGTGACGTGAGCATGCTTCAGGGATAAATTTTACTGTTTGCAAATTGTACATCAATAACTGACTTCTAAAAATAAGCAAGTCGAAGCAGGAGACACGTGGTATGTTACCATTTGTATAAAATAATAATAAAAATAGCTACAAATTTAATGAGCCAAACATCCAGCCAAAGAGGTTAGAAAAATAGCAAAAATATACTCTAAGAGGAAGAAAGGAAATAAGAGCAGTAAGTGCTGAAATTGATGCAATAGAAAATCAACATAAAACAGAACACACAATTTTTTAAAAGCCAAAAGTTGTTTCTTAGAAAGAAGAAATAAAATAGCCAAATTTCCGGCAAGCATAATCAAGCATTTAAAAAGAGGAGGATTGATAATGGGGCGGAACGGCAGATACAGCAGAAATTTTCAAAATAGTAAAGCAAATGAACAATGTACACATTCCCAGAAAAATAAAGCTAATTAAATAGACACCGAAAGAGAAACCCTGGATCACTAAAAAGGAAAATGAAAACATCGGTTTAAAATCTTTTCATGGAGAAAAACAGCAGTCCCAGATGGTCTGAAAGAGTCCGTAACACAAAACTCCCAGTTTCATCCAAATTGATCTAAGGATTCCACATCATTTCAATCCCAACAATGATGTCTGTGGGACTCCACAGGCTTATTCTCAAGTGGAAATGGAGACGCCCATAGGGAGCCAAAGCAACACCGGGGGTGGGGGGCACTGCGAGCTGACCTTCCGGAGACCAGATGTCCAAGTCAGAATAATTAAGATAAATGGTGCTAGTGCAGCGGGAGGCGACTTACCCGTGGACAGGAACCAGAGGGCCAAGAGCCCCCAATCAGGTAATGAAGTTATTTCAGCGCCCAGGAGCCTTCGGGTGCAGCAGGGAGGCCATCACCTCTGGATTGGAGGTGACTGCAATCCCAGCAGGTTTGGGGTAGTGGTGGGGCCGGATTCCTGACGGAACAGGCTTAAGAAGGAATGAGAGAGGGAAGCTGGAGACAGCAGCAAGGGCCAGAGCTGCTCCGAAGTGTTGCTGCAAAGGGGAGCAAAGATGTGGGTGAGACAGCAGGCCTGGGAAGGGCACTAAAGAAGGTGGCTTTGTCTATTTACTCTCTTGCTGGCTGGTTTGCCTTCAAGGAGAGCAGGAGAACGTGATGGTGTAGAAAGAGGGGAGCAATGCCGGAGAAGGTCCTGGCAGTGGCGGGAGGTGATGGGGACAGACGTGGAAAGGAACAGAGAAGGCACAGCCCTTGGTGCAGGATGAGCAGGGGTGCAGGCAGATGGCATTGTAGGAGGGTGGCAGATGCGGTGCAGGCTGCTCTGGGCGCTCCTCTGATAGGGAGAGTGGTTTGAGGAACGCAGAGATAGCAAGGAAGGAGACTGGAGTGTGGGCACCCATGCAGGAGAACAGGCGCACAGGCCGGGCTGCCCTGGGGGCTGCCCGTGCAGCTGTGGGCTTTGTGGGCCCCTATTCTTGCAGGAGCGCAGAGCCCAGCCTGTGGAGAGGTGCATACCCTGGGTGGGAGTTTGCCAAAAGACGGGGTCAGAGAGCTGGGGGTGCACAAGGAGTGGAGGCGACTGTGAAGCAGCGGCCTGGCTGTGGCTCTGGAGCTGGTAGCAGGTGCAGGAGTATTTCATGATTATGATGCAGAATCTACACAAACACGGTGTCTACCCTTTTGTGGGTGTGAGACCTTACAGAACGCTACATTTCTAAGAAATGAAGTTTGGGTTTTTGTGAAGTGGGGGAGCAGGGGTGCTGCATCCATGGGAAGTCCATGTGTGGAGAGGCAGAACCGTGACAGGCCGCAGGAGCCACCAGGCTCGGTCCCCACAGCCTCACAAGCCTTGCTTAGCATTCTGGTTGTGTCCCTGGGAATGACGAGACCACGGATCATTTTACACATGAGAATGAGGTGCTCAGGCCTGTGGTGTGATGCACACAGAGCCCTGCTCCACTCTGCCTCCTGAGGAACCCACCCGCAATGATGTTGCTGGGTGGGGGACGGCCCGTGGGATCTGCATCTTGGGGTGCAGGCTGCTGCTGGGTGGGGGGACGGGCCCGCGGACGCATCTGGGGCTCAGAGCTGCTGCTGGGGACGGCCCGTGGATGGCATCTGGGTTCAGGAGCTGCTGCTGGGGGGGGAACAGGCCCAGTGGATGGCATCTGGGGGTTCAGGAGCTGCTGCTGGGGGGGGACAGGCCCGGTGGATGGCATCTGGGGGTTCAGGAGCTGCTGCTGGGTAGGGGACGGCCCGTGGATGGCATCTGGGGGTTCAGGAGCTGCTGCTGGATGGGGGACGGGCCCGGTGGATGGTATCTGGGGGTTCAGGACCTGTTGCTGGGTGGGGGACAGGCCTGGTGGACAGCCTCTGGGGGTTCAGGAGCAGGGTTTTCCTTCTGTCTCCCCAGGAGTAGACCAATCACCAGCCATCTCCCAAGACAGGTGAAACGTGAGGCAGATGGACATGGCCAGTGGCTAAAGAGGGCACTGGATGGCCAAGAGGTGTCTCCCAATAGAGGAACAAGGCACCGTCCCCTGCACACAGTGAGCATGCAGTATGTGTGTGGGGTTGCCTCTGCGGGAGGTAGAGAGGGAGCCACGGAGGGAGAGGTCTGTGCCCTCCGTAGGTCTAGGTTTCCTTACTCCCTATATTTCTGACACTTACCACAGGGCTTGGAACATAGAAGATACTGGCTGATGAGAAGGCCTTCTCCCTCCTTCATGCCTGCCCTGTGCCAGCCGTGCGTGGTGATGAATGCATTCCACTAATGTTTATCTGAGCACCAATCCCTAGGATGACCCTGTAAGATCGGTCCCCCGTTTTCCAGGTGATTAAAATTCTCCAAGAGGTTCAATGACTTGCCTAAGGGTCTCACGTGCTGAACAGAGGAACTGAAGGTCTCATTTGAGTCCAAAGCTCTTTCCATTATATTACACCGTGTTAGGGTTCCAGAGAAAAGACCCAATAGGATAGATGACAGATGATGGGTAAATGGATAGATAGATGGATAGATAGATGATGGATAAATGGATAGATAGATGGATAGATAGATGGATAGATAGGAACGTATAAGGAATTGGCTTGCACAATTATGGAGGCAGGCCAAGTCCAAAATGTGCAAAGCTGATGTCTCAGTTTGAATCTGAAGATTAGAAGCTGCTGTGAAACAGAAAGAGCCTTTACCAGCCACGCACGGCAGCTCAAGTCTGTAATCCCAGCACTCTGGGAGGCCAAGGCGGGCGTATCACCTAAGGTCAGGAGTTCAAGACCAGCCTGGCCAACGTGGTAAAAGCCCATCTCTACTAAAATACAAAAATTAGCCAGGTGTGATGGCAGGTGATTGTAATCCCAACTACTTGGGAGGCTGAGACGGGAGAATGGCGTAAACCCAGCAGACAGTGGTTGCAGTGAGCCGAGATTGTGCCACTGCGCTCCAGTCAGGGCAGCTGAGCAAGACTCCGTCTCAAAAATAAAATAAAATAATAAAATAAAATAAAATAAAAGGTTATCAGGCAGGAAAAAACTAACGTCCCTGTGTGAAGGGCATCAGGCACGAGAATTCCCTCTTTCTCTGGAGAGAGTCAGCCTTCTGTTCTGTTCAGGCCTTCACCTGATTGGAGAGGCCATTACATTTTGGAGAACAGTCTGCTTCACCCAGTCTACCTACTTAAACGCTCATCTCATCCAAAACACCTTCATAGAAGCATCCAGAATAATGTTTCATCAAATATCTGGGCACCCCGTGGCCCAGTCAAGACATAAAGCAAACCATCACACATAGCCTCTCATAGGCATTTTAAAATTAATACCAGAAGCATTGCTCATGAGGAAAAGTTTCTATAGTTTGCAAGAGCTGCCTTATTTCTCAAATAATAGTCACATTTTTGGAAGTCTTACACTTATTTCCACTAAAACTTTACCTATTCAAGTTCCTAACAATTTGCAATCAAAGGCTAGCTCAACTCACCCTGGCCACTGACCTCTCAGTGCTCCATCCAGGAAGAGCGTGTCCCCTCAGGAGAGAAATAAGAAGACACTGTTTCTAAGGAGCATCAGCCCTTGGGCAGCACCAACGAATAACTTGCTAATTACACACTCTTTATGGTGTCTTTTTCAGATCTAGGTGGTAGGACTGTGGCTAATTGCTGGCTTTACCTGCCCTGCCAGTGGCCCCCTGGAGACAGGGACAGGTCCTGCTCATCTCCATGGGCTCCTGCCTGCTTGGTGTTCAGAGACGGCCCTTGTGCTGAACATGTCAGAAAACGCTCATCCCAGCTCCCCAGTAAATGAGCTCAGCTCTTCTTCTAGGTCATCCCGGAAGCTGTGCTGGGATCCCTGTGGTCACCTACAAATGCTACAAAGAAACCCAGCGTGAATCACACATCCTGGAAGAAAGGGAGCTGCTTCTGTTCACGGTGGTTGTAAAGACGCCAGAGGGAGGTGGAACACATCAGAAGGCTGAGCAGGGTCTGAATCAGTTCAGATCGTGGCCACTGAGTTGTGAAGAAGGAAGGCAAAGGGGGTGGAAGGAGCCTCAGAATGTGCTGGCAGCGCGTGGGAGGGAGGAGGGCAGAGCTGGCGGCAAGCAGAAGGCCTGTTATTAGGATAATTAGTATTATTTATTAAACATCCAGAAACTGCCAGCCATGTGCTAGCTATTGTCACAATCCAAATCAAAGAATTAGACCCAATGCCTCTGGAAAATCTTCCTATCGAACTGGGCAGGATGAAAAAAAAAACAAAAAGCAGGCAAAGAAGCTGTGCTAAGGAAGTGTTTTAGGTGTAGAAAAGAGATCCCTCTAGAAAGAATCCAGCCAAGGCTAGGCGCGGTGGCTCATGCCTGTAATCCCAGCACTTTGTGAGGCTGAGGTAGGCGAATCACCTGAGGTCAGGAGTTCGAGACCAGCCTGGCCAACATGGTGAAACCCCTTCTCTACTAAAAATGCAAAAATTAGCCAAGTGTGGTGGCAGGTGCCTGTAATCCCAGCTACTCAGTAGGCTAAGGCAGGAAAATTGCTTGAACCCGGGAGGTGGAGGCTGCAGTGAACCAAAATTGTGCCTTTGCACTCCAGCTTAGGCAAGAAGAGGAAATCTCCAAAGGAAAGAAGGAAGGAAGGAAGGAAGGAAGGAAGGAAGGAAGGAAGGAAGGAAGGAAGGAAGGAAGGAAGGAAGGAGGGAAGGGAGGGAAGGAAGGAAGGAGGGAAGGGAGGGAAAGATCCAGCTTCATAGCACCAGGCAGCCCCTCTCCTCTTACCAAGCACCTAGAGATGGTGACAGGAGTTTGGGCCACATGGGGGCTGCTTCCTCCTCAGCTTTGGCCAAGGCAGCCACCTGCCATGGTCATGCAAACCAGCCCTGCTTTGTGATTCTGGCCATCAGACCACTTGCACCGGGTGCTTCTGCTCCAGGGCTGGCAGTGCCCAGTAAGCAGCAAGGCTTCCCAGGGTATCCAGGGCTCAGCACGCCATTCCTACTTGCCAGACGCCCGGGGTTTGGAAACAAAGATGAACAGACCAACCTGCCCCCAAGAACCTCACAGCCTGTGGAGGAGCTTTCAGTCTGCCCTTGGGAGAGGTTATGGCTGATCCGTAAGCAAACTGACATAGGAGTCAAGGGGATGAGTGTCCTCACCGAGTGGGAGCGCAAGGGGCGAGCTATGATTCTAGCCATTGTGTCAATGGCCATGTCCTCTTCACACATTGAAGGACTAACAATGCTCAGTAAGGTCTAATGGGCAGCTCTGCCTAATCCTCCCACACCCAAAAGAACAGGCTGTTTGATTTCTAACTCCTTAACACAGATAATGCTTGAAGATCTGTGGCCCTGATGTGACATTAGCTCGTTTTCCAAGTTCAGCTGTAAAACACAGGCTGAGTTATGGTGTATGAGGTCTCAAGCAAATTCACACTGGCCTCTATTAAATTGTATGAGGTTAAGAAATATATTGGATTATGGGGACATATATTCTGCTAACCAAAATTACACACCAGCCATTTGTCATATCCTCATGGGTGTCACTAAATCAAGGCTCTAAAGGTGAAGGCACGGGTTGGAATTGTACCATCAGTGTCTCTGCTACAGCACAATCAGTCTGGGGTAAGGAGGGGGATCTTGATGAGTGTGGACTGCGAGAGGAGGGTCTCCCTTCTCACTCGTCTCTGCACGCATCTGTGGCACTCAGGTACCCGTCGCACGGGAGCTGACAGCAAACAGTTCCCATCACGGTAAATCACTGTGTCAAATGGACCAGGCAGACCTTGGGATACCCCATTAGAGTGACAAACATATTTCCTGGAAAAGCGGAAGGTGAACTGGTTCCCAGAGGAAAGGGGAGCTGCTCAGTAGGCCGAAGAGCAGAAGGGAGGCATGCCCCTCCCAGACTTTACTTCCCACTCTCAGAGCTGCGTTTGCTTTCTCGGCTTTGCAGCCCGTTTCCCAACACACACAGATCTCCCCACACCCACACAGCCGTCACACCCACCATATGTTCAGAATGTCAGAGCAGGGAGGCAGCCCTGCCCAACCCCCTAATTTTTCAGACAGAGCCACTGGGGCATTACAATAGGGGTGTGGTCCTCAGCCTCCCTCGCATGGAAAATGTCACACGATGTGTGATGTGTCCCCTCCCTGTATCCCTGTTTATCCACGAAGTCAGCCAGAAGGGCTGGTTGGGTCAGCTTCAGAAGAAGAGACCAGTGATTCTCGGAAAGAAATGATTTTTCCCTGGGAAATACAGAAACTGCCTATGACCCCCTCCTCCCATCCTCCTCCTCTCCCTCCTTCCCATGGGGAGCTCAGAGAGAGGCATCAGGACCAGGCCCCTTGAGTCAGGCCTGTGACACAGCCCAGCCAGAGGGCTCAGGAGCCAAGTTACAAGGCTCACTTTGGGTGCCCGCTGTGTGCACAGCTAGGAAAAGAACAATGCGTGCACACAGGCTGTCTCCCAGGAGCGTCTCTCAGAACCTGGAGGGAAAATGGAACCACCATGTGGCACTGGGATCTTCTATTGCCTGAAATTTCCTTTAACGCACTTGAGAAGAGACAGCGTCATTGAGGTGTGCGTGAGAAGCCGCCCTCGCTCAAACCCTTGGAGTGGACGTGGCACTGGAAGGACCCTAACCAGGAGCCTGCGCCTCAGGGACAGCCGCTGCAAGCTCTCCACACACTACTAAGTCGGCTCCAGAGGGCTCCTGGTTAGCAGAGTGGATGTGCGAAGGAGAGGAGGTTTTCATTGGCGAAACGAAAGAGTGAAAGGTACAGGATTAGCTGCCACACATGCCCAGGTGCCACCACCTCTGCACATGAAGGACATGAAAGGCCAGTGTGCAACGGGGAGATGCAGGGGTTCCCACTAGGCAGAGGAGAACAGCCAAGCAGCAGGAGGCCAGCTTCCTGCAACAGTGACGGGGCAGGGAGGCTCTCCAAGATGTAAGCAGCAGCAGGGTGTTCCTGCTAGGGTGAAGACCAGACCCAGCCGGGCAGCTGTCTGTCAGGGGAGGAAGGCAATGTCCTGACCCACCATCTCCACCATCCGCACCTCTGCCGGAAGGAGGCCTTAACGTAGCCCCCCGCTGATTCACATGGAGCTCTGGGAGGCCCCTCTGCTCAGGGAGACCAGCCTGCAGGGGGTCAGCCCGGAGGGTCACCACTGGGAGGGGGAACAGAGCGGAGTGCTGCAGGAAAGAACAGGATTGGAGAGTGAGACTGGCCAGGGGCGTGTGCTTCCTCCAGTGCTTTTAGCTGCTTTGGGAGAGGCACAGAGCAGATGGAGAGTTGGATTTCATCAGGGCTGTCGATTTTCCGAGCAGGAGAAGGGAATCACTGATGCCATGCGTGACAGTAGGGAGGGCATTGTGAGCAGAGGGGTGGATGGTGCATCTCCCAACGATGGCCGTGACACTGTCCCCCACTCCACTTGCTCCTCAACAGTGTCTCCTGGACACCCCTCCGTGGAGAGTTGGGGATGACGGTCCTTCCCTTGTATCTTGGAAGGAGTGGGGCTGAGACTCATCTGCAATTGACAGAATGTAGCAGATGTGACTCTGGAGCCTTGCCCATGTAAGTGGTGGGTTCTGCTTGTTTGGCCGGACACTGGCCGTGCAGACCCGAGTGCAGCCGTGTGAAACGCCAGTCATGGGAAGTCTGGGTCTTTTCCAGCTTCTCCTGGTGGCCTCCAGATGATTCCAGTCCCAGCCCCAGAAGGTGGCATGGCCCTCCCCCTTGGCAGAGGGCCCAGGGCACAGCTGGTGTCCCCCTGGCATGGATGCTGGGTCCCTTGCTGGCACCTCCCCACAAGGACACCTTTGAGAACCAAATCACTGGGGCAGGAGAAAGTAATGTGAACAGATCGTGATACGTGCTTTGCTGTCGTCGTCCTAAAATACTCCCTTGAGAGGCGTCTCCACATTTGCCTGGGTGCTTAGGTCTCAGATATCTTGGAAGGACAGGTCTGCAAGGGTGGCTGGTGCCTGACTTGGGTCCAGGTCAGATCCCGGCTGGAGGCCTGTTGCAGAGGCAGTGAAACACCGCTTTCGTCTTCCTGCTCCCTCCCTGCCCTTCCTTCCATGCAAATAAGTTCCAGATCAGCCCCAAACTGGAACATACATGCCGGGTACCTGATGACCTGACTGCACCCGTTCTGAGCTCCATAACCTGTATTCAAGTCGTCAGGCCCAAGCGCCAGCCAATGATAGTTCCAGGGCAGGGCTGTCTGTGATGACAAAACCAAGATCACCCAAGGGACAGAGCCCCACCTGGGGTTCATTCCTTGTTCTCCTGTACAAAGACATCAGAGGACACACCTTGGATCCATGCTGGGCTCCAGCTCTTTGTCACCAAAGAGCAGAGGGACAAAAAGCAGGTCTTGTCTGAAATGCGTTGATCTTCTCTGCCTTGTCTCAGCCAGCCCCAGGATATCCACCTCTGCCATCGGGATCCTGGCTACCATGGGAATGAAGAGGTGACTTTTGAAAGTCACCAGTACCTTCTTCCTTCAGCAAGGAGACTGGAATGAACCTCCAGAGACGGGCAGCTGCCCCTCTGTTCAGGGCAAAAGCCCTAGGCAGCTGTTTCAGTGACGCGGGTATGCAGCTGAGAACGTGAGCGTCCACCCCCTGCCCCGGGAGGCTCCATGCAGAGACTGTTCTGACTGCATGTGGATGTGTGGTTGGTGTATGTGCGTGCGTATGGTGTGGGTCTGCTGTGTGTGTGTGTGTGTCTGTGCACGTGTGCACCCCCCCACCTCAGTGGGAATACAAATGGACTAAGCCACTGCTGGCTGCACTGAGGAGACTGGAAACAGGGAAAAGGGACAGGGAGGGGCTGGATGTGCCGGGATGGGGTGGGAAGGAGGGGAGCCGGTGCCTTGGGAGAGCCTGCGTAGACACAGAGCAGAACAAGGACTTGTCTAACCTTCCGTCGGAGGCAAAGAGTGAAAAAGCCAAAGAGAAAAAGAAACAAAGCGGAGATTTCCCATCTGAGCATGAGGCGCAGAACCCACAGTGACGAACGATGCAATCAGACACCAGAGGCTGCTCGGGTTTCTGTGCAAATGAAGAGAAAAATTTGAAAATGTGGCTGAAACCCAAACCCCAAATGTCAGTGTAATCTGAGGAGTGTCTGCTCCGAGCAGGAGGAAAATCAGCCTCTGGGAAGCAGCTCAGGCCTCCTCTCCTGTCCAGGCTGGGGATGAAGTGAGGGGCTTGCAGAATGGGGATCCTCTACCCAGGGGCTTGGGCGACTGCAGGGCCTCAGCACTTCCTGCCATGATGGAGACGAGCAGAAGCCACGTTAGGAGCAGCAGGACCGACGAAATCACAGGCAGTCTCACTCCCATCACGGGTCTCCAGACAATGCAAAGTCCCCCTCAGACCCATCACCACGGCCCCTGTTAATGGAGAGACCCACACACTACTCACACCCAAATGTGCCTCGTAAATGTTTTGATGACTACATCTCACTACAATTGGCTTCTTCCCTATTCCTAATGGCTTTACTGGATGCACCGAAAGCCATCATTCTGAGAAGCGTACATAGGCTTCACTGAACTCCTAAAGGGGCTCCGGGTACACATGTGGCCGAGAAGCCCGGCGGGCAGTGGTGCTGCCTTATCTCATCCCTGTGGTTGTGTCGCAGCCAGATGGGGTCAAGGAGGCTGCCCACAGCCGAGCAGTGGGGCGCAGAGGCTCGTTCTGGCTCTCCAGCCCCAGGGACCGGGGCCCCACAACTTCCAGGTGCCTCCCCCGACCCCAGGCCCACTCTGCTTCCCCCAAAGACACACTGAGCTCCGTGACAGATCAGCACAGAGCTGGGCAGGGCATAAGCGAACGGCAGCTTCAGCCAGCTGAGGACCTGACTCACAACCCCTAGGCTGCAGTCAAGACAGGACCTGGTCTCATTCACTGTTTACTTCCATGGCCTATGCGGCAGCTGGCACAAGAAAGTGCCTGAGCCTGATGGACGCATGTAGAAAGAATGCATGAGTGAGAGAGAGAGGTAGACAGGGAGAGAGAGTGAGAGAGGGAGGGAGAGGGAGAGAGAGAGAGGGCACCGATCCTCCGTGGTTTCTCACGCCTGCCCTGTGGGAGAGGCCAGTGAGTCTGCACAAGTTAATGCCCGGGCCTATTCTTCGAGGTCCCCGGTCTAATGACTGGCAAACCAACGGGGATGGGGGGATGCTAGAACCTCTGGCTAGAACCTCTCATTTCAGGAATTCTAAAGCCTTCCAACCAAAGTCTTTTAGAACAGGTGGGGTTTGAGAGTGAGGGAGGGGAGGAGATGACGCCTGCGCACACCCGGGCTTGCCCCGCCCTGTTTATGCTCAGCCCTGTAGACTGTGTCCCCAGTGGGTAGCAGGAGTCTGCATCCACCAGGACCTTGGATGGTATCGTTGTTGAATGAATGGTATCGTTGTTCACGCGTGGGCACTGTGGCCCATCGTATCCTTGTTAATGACACCACAATCTCTCCCGTCCCAGGTCCCTTCTCCCAGTATGACTTGGCCCTCCTCTGACAGGAAGACAGGGCCTGTGTGCCTTTACCTTGAATCCGGGAAGGTCTGTGACTGCAGGGAACTGGCACTGTGTGACTTCCAGGCCAGGTCATGAGGACTACACCACTTCTGCCCGGCTGTCTTGAAATCAGCACTGTGCTGTGAGGAACCCGGGCCAGCCACGTGGAGAGGTCACACACAGAGGTCACCAGCAGAGGTTGAGGAGCTCCCGGCTGACAGCTTGCATCAACCACCAGGCCCACAAGCAACCAGCCTTCAGATGGCTTCAGCACTAGACTTCACCTCTTCCCAGTGAAACCCAGACACCGCAGAGCAGGGACAGGCCGTTCCCACAGTGTCCTGTGTACGGTCCTGGCCCACACAATCCAGAGCACAACTGATAGAGGCAATAAACAAGAAATTATTCAGCAACACACGCTAGGGATGGCGAGGAAGACTTCACTCATGACCACTGCGATAGGTACAGGCACCATGGCAACGGGTGCTTGCAGCCGGGGAGAGAGGTGGGTTCAACTCCAAACACAGTGTGGGCAAGAGGGAGTTTACAACCGAGGCGTAGGGTAGGGGCCAGTGGATGGAAAATAACAAAGAGGACCCATGAGGGGTAAGGGGACTTTAGGCTAAACCGACTCCACAGGATTCCTGGTGAAGACGGGCCAGAATGGTCAGACGTCCCCTGGGGGACGGTGGAGGATCAGATATGGAAGGTGATGAGTTATTGAGATAAAGGTTTCTTGCTAAGCTGACCTAGCAGGGTTCTTGCTGAAACTGGAATTTACAAGGACATGCACAGACGGGCCTAGAAGGAAGTTCAGGAGCTGGACCAGACTCACATTTGGCCAAGCAGAGAAACTTTCTCAGTCCCCTCTGACGTTCAAGGGGAAAAAAAAGACGTTCTTCTTTCCTTTGCATGATGTAAGTCCATTTTCTTGTTGGGCCACTTTTTGTTTATTAAGGACAAATGAATCATCTGCTGGGACTTGGTAGTAATGAGCAGAATTTAGTTTCTACGAAAATGAAAGAAAAACAAAGAGTAATTGTTAGAACAAACATAAACTCAGTTTCTGAGTCCAGAAGGCAGTCAGCCGGTCAAGAAGATTTCTAGACGCTGGGCCTGAAGCCCCTTCAGCTGGAGCAGGCAAGTGACAGCTCTTCCTGGTTTGCAGGTTGGAGGTCACAAAGGTTTCCCATGCATGAGCTGTTGAGGTGGCTTCTCTGAAGCTTCTATCAAGTAGTCTGGCTTCAGCTTGCTGGGCTTCGGGAAAACAGTGGCAATTCCAAGCCAGGAGGATGAGGAAAATTGGAAATGGTCATTTGGAGAATAATAGGCAAATATTGAAAGAAACTAGAAGAATACAGGATCCAGTCCAGATTACAGGTAGATCATACAAACGGGAAGACCATGGACAGGGCCAGGACCTAACACTGGGTAAGGAATCACTGTTGGGGTCATGAGCCTCTCAGTGAGGGGGCAGTGCAGATGATGGGCCCAGGTTCAGAGGCAAGGACTGCAGCTAAGAAAGAACAGGGAAGGATGACCAGAGGTGTCCAGGGGCCAGAACACTGGGGACTCCGGCCTGCAGCCACATGGCCAGGGGCCCAGGGATGGTAGAGGAGTGGACCAAAGGGCCCGTTCTGAGGAAGAGAGAAGAGGCAGGGAGAGGAGATGGATCCACCACCATGACCCAACGCCTCTCATCAGGTCCCAACTCCAAGATTGGGATGTGTAGGGCAGGCCAGCCATGTCCCAGTCCATCTAAGCTGCCAGAACAGAACGGCACAGACGGGGAAGCCAGTGAACTACAGAGATTCCTTTCTCGTGGTTGTAGAGGCTGGAAGTTTGAGACTCAGGTCCTGGCGGATTCCAGTCTGTGAGGACCACTTCCTGGTTCACAGACAGTCATCTTGCCATTTCCTCACACGGCAGCAGGGGTGAGGGGGTCTCTCTGGAACCTCTTTTACAAGGGCGCTGATCCCATTTACAAAGGCACCACCCTCATGACACAATCACTTCCCAAAGGCCCCACCTCCTAATGCCCTCACAGTGGGATTAGGTTTCTTATGTATTTATTTATTTTTGAGATGCAGTCTTGCTGTGTTGCCCAGGCTGGAGTGCAGTGGCACAACCTCAGCTCACTGCAAACTCCCCCTCCCAGGTTCACTCCTGCCTCAGCCCCCCAAGTAACTGGGATCACAATCGCCCACCACCACACACAGCTAATTTTTGTACTTTTAGTAGAGATGTGGTTTCACCGTGTTGGCCAGGCTGGTCTCGAACTCCTGACCTCAAGAGATCCACCTGCCTTGGCCTCCTAAAATGCTGGGATTACAGGCATGAACTACTGTGCCCAGCCGGCATTAGGTTTCAACACATGAATTTTGGGGAAACACAAACGTTCAGGGCCCTGCCTGTGCCCTCCAGGACAGAGGCAGGACAGGGACTTGAGCCCAGAGCCCCTGTGCCCCGTGCCCTGCAGCTCGGAGGTGGGGTAGAAGGCAGTCAGGCCCAGGCGGACATGGCATTGTGGCCCCTGCCCCACAAGGAAGGCTGCTCAGTAGCTAAACAAGTGCACCAAGTGGGAGGGGGCAAGTCTCGGCTCCCCCAGGCAGGCAGCTCTCTCTCTGGGAAAGCATTCAGCCCTACAGCAGGTCCCACCCCCACTTCCAGGACCCAGAGGGAATAGCAGTGTGTGCGGAGACGGGAATAGCCCTGGCACAGTCAGGGGCAGCAACCCCCACTCAAATCCTGGCTGTGTCATCCTGCCCGCCCCGGGCCTCAGTCTCCCCAACGGAGGGGCGGTCCTGCCTCCCTGCTGAGGGTAGAGAAGGTGTTTCTATGGTGGCGCCGTGCAGGCCTGCCAGGCTCCGTGGTCTTTCTCCCTTCTCTTACGGAGAACCAGAAGTCAGGGAAGGAGGAAAACACCGCGCCCAGGACGGGATTTGCCAGGACCTCGGGTCAGCCCAGCCTCCTCCAGGCAGACCACGGCTGGAAGGGGTTTCCTCAGCAGAACTGAGGGGCCCTGAGAACAGAGCGGCACAGGCCATCCCTCTGTCCGAGGACAGCCACCAGCCCATGTTCCTAGGAGCAGCTGTAGTTTCCACTCCCTCCGTCTCTGACCCCTTCTGGCCGGGACACGCTCCCACATTCCCTGCCACAGCCTTCCCACACAGCCCGGATCCCACAGAGCAGGGCTCACCTGGTGCACCCCACTGCGAGGCTGATGGTGGCAAGCCGGGGTGTGTCCAGAGCAGGGAGGCGAGGGGTCTGGAATTTAGTCTTATTTGGAGGGGTTGAAACAGAGAGAGGCCGGGTGTGGTGGCTCACGCCTGTAATCCCAGCACTGTGGGAGGCCAAGACAGACTGATCACCTGCGGTCAGGAGTTCCAGACTAGCCTGGTCAACATGGTGAAACCCCATCTCTACTAAAAATACAAAAATTAGCCAGATGTGGTGGCAGGTCCTGTAATCTTAGCTACTCGGGAGGCTGAGGCAGGAGAATTGCTTGAACCCAGGAGGCGAAGGCTGCAGGGAGCCGAGATCATGCCACTGCACTCCAGCCTGGGTGACAGAGACTCCATCTCAAAAGAAAAACAAAAGAACAGAGAGAGAATGCTGAATGATGAATATTTCCCCTAAGAGAAAAACAAAATTGGCGTGTGTGCAAATGTATATTATCTGTATGTGTGTGTGCTTGTGTACACACGTGCACTTGTGTGTGTGTGCATGTATGTGTGTGCATGTATGTGTGTGCATAGATGTGTGTCCTTGTGTGTGCCATCCTGCTGCCTGCTGCCTCTTAGCAGTTCCTGGAAGCAGTGGCTCCTCTCACTAATTTCTGGGTCAGACCTGGCCGGGTGAACCATGTGTGAGCGGAGATGCTTTGCGATGAGCTCAAGTGCGACAGATGATGCCACGTGGGAGATGACCTGGCGCTGTCCAAAGCCGTCTCCTTGGCTATCTTGTGCCATTCCCAACATCTGGCCCTTCCCGCACCAGGCCTTTTGCTACCCTGGCCTTTTCTTTCCTTCCTTCTCCTAATTGGTGTGTGTGGCTCCCTTTGCTCTGTTGCACACAAGAACTATGGCTCTGACTCGTTGCTGATGGCAGGGGTCTGGAGCTTTCCAGGTATCATGCAAATAGGATATGAAAACAAGTCAAAGTGAACACCTACAAACCAAGATGATAACTGCAGAAGAAATAGGGTAACGCTGATGTGGTTTGGATCTGTGTCCCCACCCAAATCTCATGTCAAATGGTAATCCCCAATGTTGGGGGAGGGACCTGGTGAGAGGCGATTGGATCATGGGGGCAAATTTCTCCCTTGCTGTTCTCACGATAGTGAGTGAGTTCTCACGAGATCTGGTTGTTTGAAAGTGTGTGGCACTTCTCCCTTCGCTCTCCTGTTCCACTGCGGTAAGACAGTCTGGTTTCCCGTTTGTTTCCATTATGTCCTTGTGTGTATGTGTGCATTGTGTTGCATGTATGTGTATTGTGTGGGCATTTGTGTGTGTGCATGTGCACATCCATGTGGCCACACATTGGCCCTGCTGACTGCCCTGTGCACCTGGGGTACTGTCAAGCAAGGTGGGTCCTGTGGCTCCCTCCACAAAGTTAGAATCCAGGGGGAGAAATTGAAGGCAGAAGACTGGCCACACCCAGCAGATTCACTGCCCTCCACAGCCAGGCCCAGGAATGGGCTACAGGGAAGACCATGGTGCAGGACAGTGAGGCCTTGGGCAGCAGATATCAGGCTAGGATCCAGCAAAGACAGAGGGCCCAGCACAGGCAGGCAACAAAATTAAGGATGCTGGGACACAGCCTCCCATAGAGCATTGGACCCAAGAAGTGGGGGACTCTGCCAGGCTGCTGGGGTTTAAGTGTACAGCTGTCTTCCTGTGGGCCTGGAACATTTTGAGGGCTTGGGGCTGTGGTATTGGGGGTTGTACTTGGTGAGGCGCTAAGTCGATTTTGTGTTGCTGTCAAGGAATACTTGAGCCAGAGTAATTTGTAAAGAACAAATATTTATTTGGCTCATGATTCTGATGGTTGGCAAGTTTGAGATTGAGCATCTGCACTTGGGGAGGGCCTCAGGCTGCTTCCACTCCTGGCAGAAGGTGAAGGGGAACGGGTGTGTGGAGTGATCACGTGGCGAGAGAGGAAGCAAGAGAGACAGGAGGTGCCAGGTTCTTTTCAACAGCCAGCTCTCAGTGGAAAGCAACAGAGCAAGAACTCACTTGCCCCAACCCTGAGAGGGGACATTCATCTATTCATGACGGATCCATCTCCATGAACCAAACACCTCCCATCAGGTGCCAGCTCCAATATTGGGATCAAATGTCAGCACGAGGTTTGGAGGGGACAAACTTACAAACCAAAGCAGGCACCCAGATAGGAGCTTCAGCTCCACACAGACCGCAAATGACCCCATGCCAACGAACTGTGTAGGGAGGACCCGGCCATAGGCCCTGGGAATCAGGGTAGGTCTGTCAGGGGCAGGCAGCGCTCAGACCTGCAGGGGTGTTCTCGCAGATGCCACCCTCCGTGGGCACTGGGTGTCCTTGACTTCTGGAGAAAGCTGTTTCCCATGGGCAGCATTACAAGTGCAAATGAAAGCTCTGGAGTCCCGGTTGGAACCCCAGCTCCACTTCCTACTATCCGTAGCAGAGTAACTGTCTGAGCTCCCTGGTTGTTCAAATGAGCCTGCGGACCTCCCTCAAGTGATCCTGTGGGAGCTGAATTGGGCCAGTCGAGCAAGGGCCCCAGCACAGTCCCTGGACACTCCCAGAATGTTACTCCCTCCAGCTGGAGGGCTCCCGCCCTGGCGAGGAGGGCTCTCCAAGAAGCCATGAGCACAGTCCTACCACCCAATCCCCACAATATAAAAGGTGGCAGAGCAAGGCAAGGAGGCTCCAATAGAAAGGGACATTCACCAGCTCCTGCCCCCATCTCAAATTGTCCCCGCCTTTCCTCTCTGAATTTGGGCCGTCACTTCTCACATGCCTGACATACGACAGGCTTGCCTCCCCACCCCAGTCTCAGAGCACCACCCAGCCCAGCGTCTTTCAGGGAGTCAGCCCAGCGTGGCCACACTGGGAGCAGCATGTAGACGGTGCATGCTGGGCAAGGAAGGGAGGGGTGGCCAGGGCATGGCCACTCCCCTGTGCTCAGTCCCCCAGCCTTCCATTGATGCTAGGGTGAGTGCTCTCCCTCAGCAGGAAGCACAGAACAGCTCAGGTGCGGGATGTGGCAGGGCTCAGCACACACCCTGGGCAGAGGGGGTGCAACTTGCTTCCATCCATTTCCCCAGTATCTGCAACCCTCAGCACGGAGGCTGCTATTGGTGATCTCGTCTGGCTGATAACGAACCCTAGCCAAATTCCACCTCAGCCCCATCGGTGCAGGCTCTGCCTTCACCCAGCACTGAGGCCCTCTGCACTGTCCCCCTCGCCGCCTTTGTGATTAGTGGGACGAAGCAAACCAGACCCTCGCACGTGCACTCCCTTCATGCATGTATCCTGCGTGGCTACAGCTCACAAGGCCAGAATCTTCTTGAGGTCCGGCACCTTCCTGTTGTCTCTTTGCCCACATACAGTATCCACAAAGTGATTGTATTAGTCCATTCTCACACTGCTGTAAAGAACTACCTGAGATTGGGTAATTTACGAAGAAAAGAGGTTTAATTGATTTCACAGTTCTGCAGGCTGTACAGCAAGTACAGTCGGGGAGCCTCAGGAAACTTACAATCATAATGGAAACAAACAACCGCAGTGGAACAGGAGAGCGAAGGGAGAAGTGCCACACACTTTCAAACAACCAGATCTCGTGAGAACTCACTCACTATCGCGAGAACAGCAAGGGAGAAATTTGCCCCCATGATCCAATCGCCTCTCACCAGGTCCCTCCCCCAACATTGGGGATTACCATTTGACATGAGATTTGGGTGGGGACACAGATCCAAACCACACTGCTATCCTGGTTTCTTCTGCAAAGGTCACCTTATTTTGTAGGTGTTCACTTTGACGTGTTTTCATATCCTATTTGCACGATACCTGGAAAGCCCCAGACCCCTGCCATCAGCAATGAGTCAGAGCCACAGTTCTTGTGTGCAACAGAGCAAAGGGGGCCACACACACCAATTAGGAGAAGGAAGGAAAGAAAAGGCCAGGGTAGCAAAAGGCCTGGTGCGGGAAGGGCCAGATGTTGGGAATGGCACAAGGCCAAGGGGCAGCAGGACAGCAGCGCCAGATGCCCCACGTGGCATCTTCTGTCGCACATGAGCTCATCGCAGAAGCATCTCGGCTCACACATGGTTCACCCCGGCCAGGTCTGACCCAGAAATTAGTGAGAGGAGCCACTGCTTCCGGGAACTGCTAAGAGGCAGCAGGCAGCAGGATGGCAACTCCAGGGTCCCTCGATGAGGCAGGACAACCCTGGGCAATAATTATGCCAGCGCCCACTGAGCTTTGAGGCTCCCCAGGAACAGGGGCACTGGGCCCTCCTCACAGAGTTGGTTTTAAGACTTTTAAAGAACATATTTTCTTTTATTATTATTATGATGATGATACTTTAAGTTCTAGGGTACATGTGCACAACGTGCAGGTTTGATACATAGGTATACATGTGCCATGTTGGTTTGCTGCACCCATCAACTCGTCATTTACATTAGGTGTTTCTCCTAATGCTATCCTTCCACCAGCCCCCCACTCCCCGATACACCCCAGTGTGTGATGTTCCCCTCCCTGTGTCCATGTGTTCTCATTGTTCAACTCCCTTATGAGTGAGAACATGTGGTGTTTGGTTTTCTGTTCCTGTGTTAGTTTGCTGAGAATGATGGTTTCCAGTTTCATCCATGTCCCTGCAAAGGACATTAACTCATCCTTTTTTATGGCTGCATAGTATTCCATGGTGTATATGTGCTACATTTTCTTAATCCAATCTATCATTGATGGACATTTAGGTTGGTTCCAAGTCTTTGCTATTGCGAATAGTGCCGCAATAAACATACGTGTGTGTGTCTTTATAGTAGCATGATTTTTAATCCTTTGGGTATATACCCAGTAATAGGATTGCTGGGTCAAGTGGTATTTCTAGTTCCAAATCCTTGAGGAATCGCCACACTGTCTTCCACAATGGTTGAACTAATTTGCACTCCCAACAACAGTGTAAAAGCGTTCCTATTTCTCCACATCCTCTCCAGCATCTGTTGTTTCCTGACTTTTTAATGATCGCCATTCTATCTAGCGTGAGATGGTATCTCATTGTGGTTTGGATTTGCATTTCTCTGATGACCATTGATGACGAGCTTTTATTCATGTGTCTGTTGGCTGCATACATGTCTTCTTTTGAGAAGTGTCTGTTCATATCCTTTGCCCACTTTTTGATGGGGTTGTTTTCTTTTTTTAAAAGAACATATTTTCTTAAAAGAAAAGCAGAGCAGAAATTAGCTCGTCCCAGGGGTGTGGCAGAGCACTTCCCACCAGTCAGGAAACCACCACCATATCTGTCGCAATGCCGGACGCCTTCTTCAGTGCCGCCTCTGCGCATGCCAGGGAAGGCACAGGCCCACATGCACCGGGAAACATAGCACTTTAATCCGTGACCAGTTTTCCCAGGGCAGCCTGGGTCCCGTGGGTTTGGTTTTCTTTGCTATATGCATTTATTTTTCATTGCTGCGTGTACTGGGGGTCCCCACGAACTCTTTCAGTCAATGCCTTTCTAGAAGGACTCGCAGAACTCCGAAAAACTGGTAACACCCACAGCTCTGGTGTATTACAGTGAAAGGACAAGAGATGTAGACCAGCAAAGGAAAAGGGTGCGTAGGGCAGGGTCCAGGAAAGGCCAGGAATTCCATGGGCAGTGCTGGGTTCTCCAGATGCCATGTGTGACTGCGTGTGTGAAGTGTGCCCATCCAGGGTTCCGGTGGGGTCAGTCACGTAGGCACTGGGAACCCCTATGACTGACCTCCGCTACTGTCCCCAAGCCCCAGAGGCCAAACAATATTCAGCACAGCTCAGGATCCCAGGCAAACAAAAACAGGCCTTCGTCATCATTGTGGGCTGAATTGTCCCCATGCTGAAGCCCTAACTCCAGTGTCTCAGAATGGGACCGTGTGTGGAGAGAAGGACTTTAAAGAGATGATGAAGGTAAAACGGATCGTGTGGGCAGGTCCTAATCCAGAACGCTGTGTCCTTACGAGAAGAAGAGGTGAGGACAGAGACACGGAAGGAAGCCCACATGAGGACGCAACGAGAGGCAGCCACCTCCAGGCCGAGGAGAGAGCCCTCAGGAGAAACTACCCTGCCCACACCTCTACCTTAGGCCTGCGGCCTCCAGAACTGTAAGGAAGTGAGCTTCTGCTGTTGAAGCCCAGCCTGCAGCACTCAGCTATGGCAGCACTGGAAAGCCTTGGACGGCTCAGATCACCACAAATCACACTGTTAGCAGGGATTCTGTGTGGCCCACAGCCTCACATCTGCAAAGATATACAAACACCCTCTTCTTAAGCAGACATTCCCAGGCTCAGAAGTTACCCCTCGAGAGGAACCAGGAAAGGGCCAGCTCTGCAGACTTCTGAAAAGACCAGGGTTTGGGCAACTCACCCCTGCAGAATTAACCCTTTATTGTACACTCCTGCAACAAATCACCACCACTTCAGCGGCTTAAAAAAAACACAAAGTTGAACTGGTCTTGTCCCACTGGACCTAAATCAAGGCATTGGCAGGGTTGGTTCTGTACCCTCCAGGGCAGAATCCATTTCTTTGTGGAGGTAGGACGGAGGTCCCCATTTTCTTGGTGGTTGTCAAGCTTCCAGAGGCTGCCCCACCCTTGGCTCATGGCGCCTCCTCCGTCTTCAGCAAACTGAGTCCTTTACAGGTTGCATCTCTCTGACCCTCCTCTTCCATCTTCCACTTCCACTTGTTTAAGGACTTGTGTGATTAGATTGAACCCACTTGGATACTTCAGGATGCTCTCTCCACTGTGAGCGCCTTAACTTAATCGCAACTGCGAAAGTCCGCCTGAAAGTAAGATATTCACAGGTTTCCGGAATTGGAGTGTGGGTATCTCTGGGGGCATTGTTCTGCCTGCCACATGACGTCCAGCCGAAAGCACTTTGATGGAACAGAAGGAGGGTCCAGGAGTGACACCACATCAGCTCGGGGTTCCCAGGCACTTCCTTCTGGAGACTGTCTGGACCCATACCAAGTGCAATTGACCATCCAATGCCTCCTTGATATTTCTGGAAAACTCAAGGGGCTTTCTCAGTGCTTGGCCCCTCTACCCCTGACTCGACCTTCCACTTCGATCGGTTCATCTGACCACCTTCTACTTCGACTGGCCCTACCCTTGACCGCCCCTTCATCACTTCCCTGATCGACCTACTCCCCTGACTGCCCCCTCTACCCCCGACCTGCCCTCTACCCTGACCACAGCCCCTACCCCTGACCGCCCTCTACCCCGATCAGCCCCTCCCACCAATTCTCATTGCCGACTTGTACAACCCATAATCATCGCTTGCCCATGAATGAAACATCAGCCCCTTCCCTTGACCTACACACACAGACAGGTGCATACCACAACCCCGACAGGCCTCCTTGCAGCAGGCTTTCCCTCAGGCCTGGGGAGTCCACCCTGCAGCTCCCCTCGCGACACCCCTCGCGGGCCCGAAGTCTCTCAGGATCTGACCACGCATGCAGAGCTCTCTTTCTCTCCTGCCTCTCCCCTGCTTCGCTCCTGGGGAGAAAGGTTCAAAACACTCCTCTCTTTCTCTGTGTGTGCATCTGTGTCTGTATCTCTCTCTGTCCCTCCGTCTCTGTCTTTTTCTCTCTCATACTTTACATCTGCCTCCAACCCATCAGCAAACTGTAGTTCCTTTGTTGGGACTGGAGTCCAGGTCCCTCCCTCCCTTCACTGCCACCATCTGATCCGAGCCACTACCACCACTCCCCTGGGCTGCCGTGGAACCTAACGAGGCCACTGCTTCCTCACTGCTCTGTGCAGGGACTTCTACTGCATTTGGGGAGAAAGGTTCAAAACACTCCTCCCATGTGCCCATGGCAAGGCAACCTCATCCCCACGCCCAGCAGAGAATTTCCTGTTGTGCCTGTAGCTTTCAAACACCCCCAGCAAGGGCAGGGTTGGAATTTAAATGAGACCATGAGCCCCTTCTTCTTTCCAGCCCAGCCTGGAGTGGGCGTGAGGGGCAGCACACTCAGGGTGTATTGGGGTACAAGTGACAGAAGAGTAACAGTCACCATTTAGAATATTTGTTGGGTTTTGTCAAGAAAACTGGAAGTGAGTGACTCTAGGCTCTTGGGTCAGGGCCGCCATCACAGGAAACAGGAAGAAAGGCAGGAAGTGACAGAAAGAGCTCCTTCCTGTGAAGCTCGGTTGTTTTATGAGGGGACAGAACGTTTTCCCGGAAGCCTCGGCCAACTTCCCCTCAGGCCTCATCAATCAGAACTGAGTGACATGCCCACCACTACAGGGGCTCCTGACAGAGAAACAGGATTATTGATTGATGTGAACCAATCATGAAGCCCCCTTCTGCCTGGGGGCTCAGCTTCCCTGAGGACATTGTCGATCCTGATACCCGAACAGGATGGGGGTTCTTGCAGCAAGAAAGAGTGGTGTGGGGGAGGCAGCCAGCTCTTCTGCCCATCTGGAAGTGAGGGTGCGGCAGCCTCTCACGGAGTAAGCGTCGCCTATGCCCCTGCCCTGGGTGCATCGACCTAGGAGCTGGGTGCCAGTGAGCAAGAGGTGGTCCCTGTCTCGCCCAGGCCTGGGGCATGCAGGTAGACATGTGAGCAGGGGCGCCAGAGAGTGTCAGAGACGCAGTAGAAGTCCCTGCACAGAGCAGAGAGGAAGCAGTGGCCTCGTTAGGTTCCACGGCAGCCAAGGGGAGTGGTGGTAGTGGCTCGGATCAGATGGTGGCAGTGAAGGCGGAGGGAGGGAGTTCTGGACTCAGTCCCAACAAAGAGGCTACTAGGATTTGCTGATGGGTTGGAGGCAGATGTAAAGTATGAGAGAGAAAAAGACAGAGACAGAGGTGGAGGGACAGAGAGAGATACAGACACAGATGCACACACAGAAAGAGAGACGTCCATCCAGAGCAGCTCCCAGGACCCTCCTGGGCCGCTGTAAGGAGCCTGCACTCTGCTGAGTTAGGGAAGGGTGGGGGAAGGGCAGGTGATGTCATAGACGCCCAGAGACATCCAAGTTAGATGCCGGCTCTGGGGCTCAGGGGACAGCTCCAGGCTGGGGACAGACTCTGGTGGTTTCAGTGTGTCCTTGCTCTTAAAATCACGGGCTTGAAGGAGACCCTAGAGAAGGGGGAGAGAAGAGGAGCAGGACACAGCCTTGGGCCCCCAACATTCCCAGGCCAGGAAGACACAGAGGCCAGGAGAGGAGGCAGCCCGGGGGATCATGAAGGCGGGCAGAGCACTGAGAGGAGAGTGGCCAGAGAGTGACCACCCTGCCACGAGGGGGCCTTGGAGAGACGGGCTCCATGGGGAGGTGGGGCTGAGCCTGAGGGAGTGGCTGGGAGGACTGGACAGTGACAGGAGAGCTGCTTCTCGGAGTTTTGCAGTAAAAAGGAGCAGCAACAGGCAAAGTCTCGGAAAGGAAGGGAGGGTTAAAGAGGCATTTTGCTTGTCTATTTTGTTTTTCTTTCAATGCTAGAAGAAGCTCCTGTCTTGATGTCGAAAGCCTGCACTACTGCAGCAGAAACAGAGAGGGACAGGGAGTCAGGCTTGGCCACCCCCCAGGGGACCTGCAGAGGTTTAACCTGGGAGGAGGAGCTCAGGTTTGTGCTCTGAAAGGTCATTCTCTTTATCCCCACTCCCACCCCACCCTGGTGCACAGGAGAGTCCAGACCCAGGCATGGTCTCAAGGCCAAAGCCGGACGATCTTGCCAAGCACTGTAACAGGCTAAGAAGTAACAGGCTAGCAGGGCCCAGGAGCAGACTGGCTCTCCCAGAATACAGACCTCAGAATCCTGAAATGCCCTGCAATGCTGGCCAGCAGCACCTACAGGGATTTCTGACCTGCCTGTCCCCAAAACCAGAGCCCCCACATAGTTTGTGTATCTCAGCCCCAAATCTGGGCAGGTTCCCAGGGTCACCACTATGAAGAAAGGCCTGAAGAGAAAGGGGAACTATCTCAAAGAAATAGATGTAATTTAGTCATGAGATCTCTTCCAATCACTTTTTTTTTTTTTTTTTTTTTCCGACTGAGTTTCACTCTTCTTGCCCAGGCTGGAGTGCAGTGGTGCAATCTCCACTCACCGCAACCTCCGCCTCCCGGGTTCAAGTGATTCTCCTGCCTCAGTCTCCCAAGTAGCTGGGATTACAAGCATGCCCCACCATGCCCGGCTCATTTTGCATTTTTAGTAAAGATGGGGTTTCTCCATGTGGGTCAGGCTGGTCTCCAACTCCCGACCTCAGGTGATCTGCCCGCCTTGGCCTCCCAAAGCGCTGGGATTACAGGCGTGACCGCCGCGCCCGGCCTCAACCACTCTTAAAAGAGAGAGAAGAATGTCCAGTTGCTATTCTAGGGAGATTGAAGAAAAGAAGGAAAAGCCTCCAAAACAGGCAGCCATAAAAAACAAAAGATCGGAGAACAGGAAAATCCTCTTACAAACTTAATGCCCAACGCCAAAACAACCAGCTCCATAGAGAGACGGGAAGAGTAAAAACAAGAAAATGTCTCAGAATATAGACAGGACCATTAGTGACATAATGATAAACCCTACAGGGGAACAATCTAACCACTGACCAACAAGGGTTTCAGAAACAAAAGATCAAACAAAACGGAAGCAGGAAGATTTATCCAAAAAGCAACACAGGAGAACTTGCTGGAGTTGAAGGAAAAAAGAATTATTTTGGACAAAAGAACCCATCCCTCATAAAGATACAAGCAGCACAGCCAGACGTCGGCCACCCAGATCCTGGGAGGTGACACAGGACGCCGTGAGGTTCCGGGCAGGAGGGTTTCTGTGGCACTACAGTGCCTGGCGAGGGCAGCTGGCAGAAATGTGAGGGCACGACGAACCCTTTTGTAGAAACACAGGATGAAAACAGTAACCCTAAGGCTCCCTTCCTTAGAAAGCAGTTGTGAATAGATTCCAGCAAAGCGAGAGGGAAAATCAGGAAACAAGACACGGGATGAGGTAACAATGGCTCCAGTCCAGAGACGAGTAACAGTAGTTCCAGGAGGGCAGCTACGGTCTGAGGACAGGCCCCAGGAAGGGACGGAGGACAGAGGCAGAGTTTTTAGACGATGTAGAGAACTTTCAGAGAATGCGGGGGCTTTTAGAGAGTCCCCAGAAAAGCTACAGAAATCTTGAAAATTCCTGGGGGATGTAACAAAGACAGAATGCAAAAAGTCAGCTGGGACAATATAACAATAACAATTAAACAGCACCAGTAAGCGCCGGGAGTGGTGGCTCACGCCTGTAATCCCAGCACTTTGGGAGGCTGAGGTGGACGGGTCACCTGAGGTCAGGCATTAGAGACCAGCCTGGCCAACATAGTGAAACCCCATCTCTACTAAATTAGCAGGGCTTGGTGGTGGGCGCCTGTAATCCCAGCTACTTGGGAGGCTGAGACAGGAGAATCGCCTTAACCCAGGAGGCGGAGGTTGCAGTGAGCTGAGATTGTGCCATTGCACTCCAGCCTGGGCAATAGAGTGAGACTCCATCTAAGAAAAAAAAAAAAGCACCAGAGGCTAAGAAAAAAACTTAGAAGAAAGGCATGGTCCAAAGGTGAAAGAAAGTCAAGTAGAGTGTGGTGTGATCTGAGCAATCATCAGAGTGAAAGGGGGTTCTGCCTGCCTGGCACCCGAGCTCCCCTGCCACTGACCTGCAGAGGGCCCAGCGGGGGCCACAGAGAAGGGAGAACCATCCCAGCATAGAACTGGAAGCGTCCAGGGGAGGCAAAGGCCAGGCATTTGTTCTCAACTTTTGAATGGAATGTGTGCACCAGCATCACAGGAGCTTCACTCCTGGGTGCAGACAGATCTAGCCATGGGTGCAGACAGGTTAAACTGAGGAGGTGCGGGGAGAGCCAGTGTCCTCAGCGCCCCTGAGTGCAGCCTGAGCAACCTGCTTACGGCAAAAGAGTGACCAGGAAGGCTCCGGGACTTGGTCTGAGACCACAGGGGGCGGTCTGAGGAACTGAGAACAGCAACAAGGGGAGCAGGTCTTAGAGCTGTGAACTCCTAAATCCTCAACACGCGAGGCTTCAAGCTCCCAGGGGGCTCTGTCAACCTAGACATGAGAACTGAAAACAGGGTGGCTTGGCGTGGTCTCCCAGGAGCAGGCAAGCCCCTCCTTCTCCCCACTCACTCTTGGCAACTGGGGCAGGCAGGACTTGCATTGCCACTACTACCCCCATGTCCTACAGCGCTCTGCCACCTCCTGCCTCCACCGAAGCTCTGTGGTCCACACTCATTCCTCCATCAGCAAATCTGGGGGCTCTGCCCTTCCAATACCATAGACCCAGATCCAACCCCTTCTTCAGCGCTGTCCTGCTGCCAGCTGGTCCACACCCGCCCTCATCTCCTGCCTCCGAACGCGTGTCCATGCTTCGACTCTCCACACAGAGCGTCTCCCGCACCACAACGGCCAGAGTGATCATTCTATAAGGCAGGCCAGACCAGCACCCCGCTGGGTCTACACACGGGAGTTGCCATCTCTCTCAGAGTGGGGCCCACGTCCCCAGGCTGCCTACAAGGCCTGCACTTCTCCTGCCCCCTCCCCAGGACTTCACTCTGGCTTCCGCACTGCTCCTCAGACAAGCCTCAGGGCCTTTGCACTGGCTGATCTCCCTCGAGACAGCCATTTGCCCAAATATAACGCTCAGGGCTCATTCCTTGCCTCCTCCATCAGTCAGCAATGTAGTGTCAATTCATCAGCAGGCGCCAGCTCCAACTGCCCCTTATCATCCTTATTCGTGGAAATAAGATTAACTGGGAATAGCGGGTCTGTTTCCAGGGCAGAATATGGGAGCTGTCAAGAACCAGCAGTTTTCCACACCTGAGGGTGTGTACTCTCACCAGGAAAGCCTGGCCACACTCACTCGAGGCCCCGCCCCACCATTCCTTGGCAGGGCCTGTGGGGCAGGACGTGCCCCCGCGCTGGGCTGCGAAAGACCTCCCCAGCACACATTCCCAAGCACCCGGGTGCACCCGGGACTCCCCAGACCCAGAGCACTGCTGGTTTTTAGGCAGGACTCTGAGTGGAAAGGGCTGTGCTGTGCCAGGCTCCTGGACTTGGTGCCCTCGGGGCCAGGGATGATTGCTCTGCACCCCCGGGGCGTGCCAGAGTGACCTGGGACTCCATGCCTGGCTGAAAAAGTCCTCTCCCCAGTGCCGCTGTCAGTGCCCGGGCTTTGCCAGGCCTCCCCACAGGCTGGCAGGCAAAGGTATTCTCAGCTGAGAAATCGCTGCGGCAACCATGGGAGGAGAAGGAACAGAACACGCAGGCTTCGGGCTGTCTCTCACCTCCCCCGCCCCCACAGCGCATCCCCGCCCCCCAGTCTGTCTGCCTCTGGGGTGTCCTCATTTCCCCCAGTGCCTCTCCCTCCCGCTCATTTTCCACCCTCCGCTCCTCCTGCTTAATTTCTTAAAATAGAAGAATTTTGAGAAACAAATTACAGCCTAATGGCAGTGTCAATTCCCATGAGCTCAGGAAAATGTAGAATTTAATTTTAAGTCTGAGAGAGCTTATTTACAGACTGCTTTTTTCCTTTGGATCCCAACAGCATTAGCGAGCTCAGTATGCCCGAGGAGGGAGTGGTGCAGTAGAGGTGCTGATGAGGCCCGGTTTCAAAAGCCCACTCCCTCGCCCTGAGTGGGCGGCCACAGCCCTCACTTCCCGCACTCTTCAGTCAATTTCAGAAGGAGCCTCAGCCACCTGCACCGGGCCCAGCAAACTGCGAGCTCCAGGGAAGCAAAGAACAACCCGAAGCCCGACAACCTGAAGAGGAAGTCCAGCCCAGACCCTCTTATCCAACTCAGCTGATATTGGACCTCACGTTTTAGGAGCTTTTCCAGAAGTCTGTGGCATTCCTTCCTTCCTTCATTCACTCAGGCATGCATTTGATGTTTACCAAGCCTTGCACTGTTTTAGCCCCTGGAGGTATAAAGTGTCCGCCATCAGCAGCATATATTCTCCTGGGATGAGACAGAAGCAAAGCAAAGAACCAAATAAATACATGTCCGTTGCAATGAACTGTCAAGAAGAAAAACATAGCAGTTAGTAGGCGTTCAAGACTGGGGTAGGAGGGCTTGTCCAGAGAGGCTGGCCAGGGAGGACCTGGACCGTGTCAACTTGAGCTGATCCTGGAAAGGAGTATACAGTGTGTCTGGGGAAGGCTGTCTGGGCAGAGGGAGCAGTGAGTGCAAAGTCTCCGGGCAGGAGCCTGGTCAGCGTGTTCAGGAAACAAGAGGCCACTGTGGTCAAAGCAGGTGCGAGCCTGGGCCTGGGGTTTCCAAGAGAAGTGGGAGCTGCTGGAGGGTTGGGGCAGAAGAGGGGCAGGTCTGACTTGGCATTTGCTGTGGAGGAGGAAGAGGGTGGGTGCAGCCCCAGCCATCCCACCTGAACTCCTGCACCAGGCCTGGCACCCCCTGCCCCTCCTGGACTCCCATGCTGTCCCTGCTCAGGAAGAGGGATCTGGCTGTGCCGGCCTGGGAGAAGGAGGATTTTCACAACAACTTTCGTAGGAGTCTGTGTAATGACCTCAAAGATACCCACATGCTAATGTGAGACTAGGACAACAGAACCTAAGAATGCCACCTTCCATGGCGAAAGGGACTCTGCAGGTGTGATAAAGTCAAAGGATCTTGGATGGGGAAATTAACAGGCTTAAGGAAATAACCCAATATAATCATAAGGGTCCAGAAAATCATTTCCACACCTGAGGGCGTGCACACTCACCAGGAAAGCCTCCCCACACCTGAGGGCGTGCACACTCACCAGAAAATCATTTCCACACCTGAGGGCGTGCACACTCACCAGGAAAGCCTGGCCACACTTGCCAGAGGGCCCCGCCCCATTCCTTTGAGGGGCCTTTGGGGCCTGATGTGCACCCCGCAGGGCCAAGAAAGGCCTCCCCAGCACACATTCTCTGCATCCAAGTGTACCCGGGCCTCCCGAGACCCAGAGCCTGGGAACGGGGGTGGCCTTTGGAACTGAGAAGGCCAGAGAAGGCTCCCCTTGAGTCCCAGAGGAAACCAGCCCTACTGACTTCTTTGCATCCACTGAGCCTCGTTTCAGCCCCTCTGGCCCCAGGATGGTGGGAGAGCAAATCTGTGCTGTTTCAAGTTGTTTCAGGTTGGCAGCAATTTGTCACAACAGTGATAGAAAATTAATACAGCCCTTAGATTGGATTCCCTAGAAGCAAAGCCCAGGGCTGAGATCTGCAGGCCCAAGGTGTATTGACAGTGAGCTTTTCAGGAAGCACCATGAGACAGAGCAGAAGCAGCACAGGCAAGGAAGAGCCCAGCAAGGTGTGAGCTCAGGTGAGGCCAGTCTCCACCCGCCAGGCCTGGGGAGGCTCTGGGCTTGAGCACAGGCTGCTCTGAGGGGTTGGTCTCTCCTGGGTGGGAAGCTGTTCTCTGGGATCAGCAGACAGCAGGTGGGTGTGTGCAGCTCAGGGGCAGGGGCGTAACCTCCCAGGCGTGGCAGTGCTTGCTCCAGCAGTCCTGGAGAAGGGGCAGCCGTGCACACACCCTTAACAGCAGCCAGGGGACACTGACCCTGATGGACACCTGCACCTGGCACAACCGTACAATCACCTCCATCCACCAAGTAACTATGCACTATGATCCAGGCCCAAGTCTGGCAAAGAAGGTACAGGACTAACTTCCCTGGCCCTAATCATACTTCTGGGAAGCGAGAACTGTTAATACCTGCATTCAGGTGAAGAAACTGAGGCATAAAGAGGTTAGGTAAGCTGCCCAAGTGCTCACAGTTGGTGCTAGAGTGGGGTCCGCACTGGCAGGAACCCTTGATCCCTACGCTGGCTGCCTCCTGTGGGTGGGCAGAGGATGGCACGGCCTGTGCTCAGGACGAGCTAGGGTGGGCACCTTCTTTCAGCGCATGATAATTCCTTTTCTCCTCAGCTGGGGTAATAGCACCACAGACATCCCTCCGTATCCACAGGGATAGGACGTGGGACCCCCAAGGATACCAAAATCCAGGGATGCCCAAGTCCCTGATACAAAATGGCATAGTATTTGCATATAACCTACACCTACCCTTCCAAGTTCTTTAAATCATGTCCAGATTACTTGTAATACCAGATACAATGGAAATGCTATGTAAATGGTTGTTCTATTGCAATTTTTTGTATTATTTTATTGTCATATTGCTATTTTCATTGCTTTTTCCTGATATTTTTTGTCTGCAGTTGGTTGAATCCATAGATGCGGAACCCACGGATAAGGAGGGCCAACCGTACTTGTCTTAAAAGACTGATTCTTGGCAGGGCGCGGTGGCTCACTCCTGTAATCCCAGCACTTTGGGAGGCCGAGGCGGGCGGATCACAGGATCAGGAAATCGAGACCATCCTGGCCAACATGGTGAGACCCCATCTCTACTAAAAACTACAAAAAAATAGCTGGGTGTGGTGGCAAACACCTATAATCCCAGCTACTTGAGAACTGAGGCAGGAGAATCACTTGAACCCAGGAGGCAGAGATTGCAGTGATCTGAGATCGCGCCACTGTACTCGATCCTGGCGACAGAGTGAGACTGCCAAAAAAAAAGAGAGAGACTGACTGTTTACAAAGGAAGGAAAGAGACTTGTCAGGATGTAACAGAGGTTATCTCTGAGTGGATGGGTTACAGGTGATTTCCACTTTCCCTTTATACTTTTTCAGAGTGTCCAAATGTCCTTCAAACAGAGATTTGGAACACAGACCAAAACAACGCATGTATCTGGTGTCTCTGAATGGAATGGACAGGGCAGGAGAGGCCTCCCTTTGGAGAATCCACCGGCACCCTCTCCGGAACCTCTGTCCCTCGCCCCAGCTGGGCTCCAGGTGCCTTCCTCGGGCTCTGGCCTGGGACCTGGACCGACCTCCCTGGGTGCCCGGGCTGTGAGGGGCGACTCTCAGGTGCTGCCTGCCACGTCCCTTGTGAGGACCCGAGCAGGAAGGAGCCTGTGCAGGAATGAGGAAAAGGGTAAGGGAAGAGGCCTTCGTGGTCCTGCTGGGCTGGACCTGAGATGCAGCCATAATCCTGCCTTGAGTGTCCCCTAAACCCTCAAAACCAAGTTCGTTTTGATTTATTTTAGTCTACCTACTTTCCTGTCACATCTGATCCAAGCTATTTCTCATCCAGGGAGAGAGAAGAGGGCTACATGCTACCCACCATGTGTGCAGAGCCCTGGGCTGGGCAGTGGACAAGCGGGGATGTAGCTGTCCAGGCATCAGGTGTCTCAACCATCCTGAGAGAGGGGGCTGCGGCCCAGCCCAGGCGAGGACACTGAGGCTCAGAGACGTTAACAGAATAGCCACCTATACCCCAGCGGGCAGTCCTTTCCTGTTCCCTTACACTCCCCTGCTCCAGGGACTACCCCTGGTTCCCCAGAATCACTGGGGTCAGCAGCCCTCCTGAAAGGCAGTCTCTGAAACCCTCACAGCAGGCTTCACCCTCAGGTTAAGCTAGACCAGCCGCATGGGCCTGAACATGGGCGGATGGCTGCGTGCCAAAGGCAGGCGCTGTAGCCCGGCCCTGAGGTGTGCAGGCCACTCAGTCTGTGCACCACGTGTCACAAGCAGGAAGACACAGAGGAAACGGGGAGGTCAGGGCTGACGTCACAATGGGAGACCCGTGCAGTCACCCAGGGCCGTGTGCTCAGAAGGGCCCACAGGTGGTTCCTTGCTGTGCTGTCACCGTCTTGAAATTTGTAAGTTTTTGAACAAGGGTCCCTGCTTTTTCATTTTGTCCTGGATCCCTCAGACTTTACAGCCAGTCTGGGTGAGATCCTCAGGCCTCAGGGCTGTCTGCTTCAGCCCGGTGAGGATCACAGGGAGACAACACAAGCAGAAGATAGGTAGTGGCTGTTTTCTTTCTTCCAAAAATGGACACAGCGATTCCAGTTAACAAAAGCTGCCCAGCCTCCCATTCCTGAAGCTTCCTGACAGGTTGGCTTCCAACCGTGCTGTGCAGCCTGCATCCCCGGCTGCAGACCGGCTCCGCGGCAAGGTCCCAGGCAGACCAACCGGGCCCTGGGCCTCCTCCGCTGTGTCAGGCCAGGAGCTTGGCTCTTCTGGGCTTTGGCCCCTCACTGTGCGGCCTGGGAAGCTCAGCAACGTGCTGGCCATGGCGGCCACGGGGCAGGCGTTGGGTACAGTCCACATCTGTCTCGGTCTGTGAACGGCAACCTAGCAGTTCCACCTGCCTGACATCTGTAAAACAGTCCCGGGACCTCCTTCCCGCCAACGTCCCTCTCCCTGTTCCAGAAATGGGCTGAGGTGAGCGCACCTCGGGAAATAGCACCTGTGGAGGCTGGGCTTCGAACCCTGACCCCACCCACCCACCTGCCGCCTTGTCTGCTGAGGCCAGAGGCAGGTCCTGGAGGTAGGCGGACACCCACCCACTTCTCCTGGCTGTTCGGCCCCCACAGCAATCCCCATGTTCTCACCAGCCCAGACGCCCCTGAGACAGCCATGCCACCCTCTCCACAGCTCACCTTTTAATCCACATGTCTTGATTTTTAAATTTCTTACATTTTAAATCTGCACGTTCCTCACATTTGAGGCCTAAGGTGGAGGGAGAATTATTCTATCCCAACACCGGCTCCAAGATGGGCACCAGACCAGCCCCTTGGCTCTCTGGGCCTCAGCTTCCCTGCTGTGAGAGGATGGTGGTGTTGGAACATCAGAACCCACTGAGTTCAGCCAGACATGTCAGGAGCAAGTCTGGCAGGGCAGGGTGGACAGAGCCCCCGGCACCAGGGCATGGGGCCAATCTTATCCCCCTGCTGTGCTCTAAGTCCTCTGTAGTGCCCGGCTTCCTGCCCTCTGCTCTCTCTTGGTCACAGTGGCCCCAGCCAGCCTGGGGCCAAGGGGAGGAACATAAAGGGACCCCTGTCTCTTCCACGCTCCCTTGCCCCCAGCCCGTCACACCGTGCCGGCAAGGAAGGGTCTTCACACAATACCTATGGAATGAATGAATGAATGCCAGAAGTGAGTGTGCCTCCCAGTCACATCCCAGAGGGAGTGCTGGCACTGCCGCCCTCTCAGACGGGCCCTACAGATAGACAAGAACGTACCTGGCACACTCAGGCCTCAGGTTTTCTCTGAGTCTGGAAGCCCAGTGTCCAGGGCCCCTGGGAGCCAGACACTGAGCCTCGAACACACCCTTCTGTGGACCCTTCAAGTGCCAGGATCATTGTATTCCAAGTGTCTCTCAGAGCGGCAGCACTCAGCTGGTCCACATGCATGGGCCCCAGGGTCGCACATGCTGTCTCCGAGCCTTGCAGGGCTTTTGCAGCTGACTGTGCTTGCCAAGGTGGACAGCCTCAGATGGGCAGAGAGCAGCTGCCTCAGCCCCCTACTCACCTGGTGGCAGCGAGAGTCCCCTCTTTGGTCTGCAGTACTGCCTCTGGTTTCCCCCAAGGGGATGGATGATGGTGGTGGAGCTTCCCCTCCTCAAAAGCTCCCACAGGAAACTAGGCCGAGTGCAGGGTCTGGATGCCACGGCAAACAGCTCCCACAGCAGCGAGGGCATGCACACGCCGGACAGGCTCACTCCCTCGGGGATGCTTCCTGGCCTGGTTTGCAGGGTCCTCTGGCCCTCCTTAGCTGCTTCTACAGCACCACCCCTTATCTGTGTGCACACATCCTCAGGGGCACCTGTGTGTGTGCATCCTCACAGGCATGTGCTCGTGTGTGCCTTCTCATGAGCATGTGTGCATCCTCGCAGGCAGGGACATGTGTGCATTCTCAAGAACATGTGTGCACCCTCTCAGGCAAGTATATGTGTGCCTTCTCATGAGCGTGTGTGCATCCTCGCAGGCATGTACATGTGTGCATTCTCAAGAGCGTGTGTGTGCATCCTCATTGCATGTGCACGTGTGCATTCTCATGAGTGTGTGTGTGCATCCTCATAGGCATGTACATGTGTGAATTCTCAAGAGCGTGTGTGTGCATCCTTACAGACATGTACACGTGTGCATTCTCATGAGCGTGTGTGCATTGTCGCAGTCATGTACATGTGTGCATTCTCATGAGTGTGTGTGTGCATCCTCACAGGCATGTACATGTGTGCATTCTCAGGAGTGTGTGTGCATCCTTACATTACCGTGCATTCTCAAAGGCGTGTGTGTGCATCCTCACAGGCATGTACATGTGTGCATTCTCAGGAGTGTGTGTGCATCCTTGCAGATGTGTACATGTGTGCATTCTCAAGAGTGTGTGTGTGCATCCTCACAGGCATGTACATGTGTGCATCCTCGCAGTCATGTACATGTGTGCATCCTCACAGGCATGTACATGTGTGCATGCTCAAGAGTGTGTGTGTGCATCCTTGCAGGCATGTACATGTGTGCATTCTCAAAAGAGTGTATGTGCATCCTCATGGCATGTACATGTGTGCATTCTCATGAGCATGTGTGTGCATCCTTGCAGACGTGCACATGTGCATCTTCATACACCCCATACACACCAAAGTTGCATGTGGACAACTTTGCAGGCATGTGTGTGTGCATCCTCATGAACATGCCTGCACATGTATGGAACATGCACCCATGCTGGGCAATTAATTGATTCTAGGTATCACCATGGGAACAATATGTCTCTCTGTGTGGTCCAGAGTGTCCAGGCCTCTTGCAGCTATGCAGCTGTGGCTCGGCAGAGGCAGAAAGGGGGAGGGAAGGGACTGAGCGAGTACTGCGCGCTCACTAAAGCATCTGCACGGCTTCCACTAGCACGTCTCCTTTCACCTCACACAAACCCTAGAGCCAGACACTGGTCTCCACACTAAAGATAAGAGACTGAGACACAGCAACTCTGTAGTTGTCAAAGTTACAGACAAGGAGGGGCTTTCACCCACATTTATAAGACCACAAAACAATCCTCTCTCCATGACAGCTCACACCCTCCCACGCCTCCCCGAGGGCTCCTTCTTCCCCCAAACACTTCTTAATCCTAAATTGCTGCCATTTCTCCTCTTTCCTTTTTTAATAACAATGTTAAGACAGGAAAATATTTATAAAATATTAACAAATGGTTAAACTTTGGGAAGTGAGACTCTAACTTGGGTTTTTGACAATAAATGTGGGCTCCTTTAATGAGGTGGATAAGACTACTTAACCCAATAAGAAAAAAAGTCTCCCTTTTCTGCCTGTTTTCCCCTTGCCAAAAGCACAATAGAAGACTTTCAAATACCAGAGGTGACTCTATAGCCTATGGAATAAATTATGCAGTGGGGTGGAATAATTGCAAGGGTCCTCCCTCCTTCCTTCTGCCCTTAAAATGCATTCTGTTGAGTGTGCTTTATTAAAGTAATCAAAATGCACTCAAATCCATTAGCCAGGTGCTCTCAAAATGTCAAAGACCAATTCTCTGATTAAAGCCATTTCTGCTGATCAACGCAGGGCCTGGGCGTGGCTGCTGAACACCCAACTGGGCACCTGAGCGGAAGCTGCCAGGCCTTTGGCCTCTGCTGACACTGCTGTAGCTGCTGACCAAGCTCAAGCTCTTGTCTCTTTGGCTTTGTCCCGTGGAGCTGATATAGCAACCACCAGTCCGTGGCTCACTTTGCAGCAGGCAGGAGTCTCCACCTGCCCCAGCAGATGAAGCATCTCCTGGACCTCGCTGCAGAGTCATGAAGACACTTTTCTTGGTGCTGGGCTCAAGCACCTCACAGCCCAGTGTCTACCTGCACATTGCCCGGCACACACAAGGGTCTGAAAAACGTCTTTGGACTTTGTTCATGCTTCACAGGGCTGAACCTGACTTTCACCACCCCTTGACAAGACCGGAACACAGCTGCTCTTCAACAACAAAAGCATAGGCAGCAAGAATTTCCATGTAATAAGCCCTGCTTCCAGCCAGCAATTTACAAGCATCACTGGGTGCACATGCACTTAATGTTCACAATGACCCTCAATCTGGGAGATGCCTGTGCTGACAGGCAGAAGCACTCTGCCATTTACTGGCTCTTGGTCAACTTGGGGCTAATTTGTTATGCATCAGTTTCCTCAACTGTGAAATGGGTATGATAATATTCTATAATGACACAGCTGTTTTGAGGAATAGATTGATTAATATGTCAGGCACATAGTAAGTTTTCAACGTGATGAAAATTAGAATAATGATGATAGCGATAATAACCATCATTGTGATGATGAGGTGATGAGCATGATGATAATATTATTGATATATGATGGGGTGATGGGGCGGTGATAGGAGCGATGATGATTGATGATAATAATAATTATAGGATAGCAATAATGATATTGATGAGGTGATAAAATGATAATGGTAATGATGATGTCTTAATGATATTAAGTAGCAATGTAATTATAGAATGGTATGTAACATAATGTTAAATGGAATGCCAATAAATGATAATGGTAATGATAATGTCAACAATGATAATTGTAGCAATAATAATTATAGAATAAAAGGTAATATGTAGTAACCCAGTGATAAGTAAAGGAATAATGAAATAAATAGTGATAAATAACCAATTATAGAGAATATGGTAATATGACAAGTAATGTAAATTGATAATGATAAATGATAATGATAATGGTAGTAATAATTATAGAGAATGGTAAGTAGTGACAGTAGTAATAAATGATAAACCAAGTGATAATAGCAATTATAGAAAATAGTAATAATAACAGTAATGGTAATGGTAGTAATGAAAGTATTAAAATTGACAATAGTAATGGTAGTAACGAATAATAATTATAGAATAGTAATGTGACTTAGTAATGAAATGATAGTAGTAATGAAAATGACAGTAGTAGTAAGTAATGATAAGTAGTAATGTAATTACATAAGAATGTGTAATGTAACCCAAGTAATAAATTGATAGTAGTAATAAGTAACAGTAATAATGATGCAATGATAAATTGGCAATATGATATAGAGAATGGTAATAATAACAATAGCAGTAATAGTGAGATAAAAAGTAATGTGTATTAAATAATAATTATGGAATAAGTAATAATAGCTTAGTAATGAAGTGATGATGATGTGATGATGGTAACAATGAATATAGAATTAGTAATGTAGTAATGGTGATGGTATTCCCAAAATAAATGATGACAATTAAGGCTGATAATGAACCCATAGAATAGTAATAATATTGGCAATTGATAGTGATAATGAGTAGTATTAAATTATTAATGGTGATGATAATGTGATTATAGGAATAGTGATATGTGGCCAATGATAGTGATAGTAGTGATAAATTGAGAGAAATGGTAGTGATAAGTAGTAAATTGGTATTAATGTAATTATAGAATGAAGTAATTATTAACTTAGTAATGGTATTGATAGTAATAAATGTGCATTAGTAGTAATAATAATTAGAGAATGGTAATAATACTTTGAAGAAATGAAATGGTAATAAAACCCAATGCTTAATGATAGCGTAAGCCAATTTGCCAATATTAAATGAAATTATAAAAATTAAGTAATAGCAATAAATGAGTAGTAGTATGAAAATGGTAATGATAGTAGTAGTAGTAATGTAAATGGTAATAATAATGAATTATGTTGACAATGCTTACTAGATCTGTATTATCTGTACCTTGTAAAATCCAGAGATATCAAGAAATTTCCTGAAGTTCTCAGAGCTGGTGAATGGATGAGGTCTGGCTTAATTCAAAGTCAGTGCTCTTTCTAAACACCCTGCTGCCTTTTCCTGGTTTTCATTTCAAATCTCAACTCGCTTCTCATTCTTATTATTCCCTCAGCAGCTTGACACAAGTCCTCCCCCGTCCATCACAATTTTATTCACTCTTCCTTTTTCGAGCATCCTTGCCTCTGACCTTCCTCACACAGCCCTGGAATAATGAGCTGCTGCAGGGGCGGAGCACCGGAGTGTGACTAGCAGAACCTCCTCACATCCTGAACATCTGGGTCTGCCACACTCTGAGGAGTTAATGAAATATGCAGAGGCCGCATGCTACAAATTGGGATTCAAAGGTCCCACCTTCCCTTTCCTTTCAACTTCCTTTTTGAGAATTTAGTTCTCCAACATCAATTTCTGTTTGTGATAAATATTTAAGCACTTTGCCTGCCAGGCTTATAGCTCAAGGATGCTCGAAGCCAGCAGGCCCCAGAGCTTCTGGCCACCCCACGTGGCCATCCTGGGCCCCACCCAGGGAAGACTTCTCCATTGGCTAAGCTAGGTGGCTTCTAATGTCCTCTGTTCCCACAGTTGCTGTAAAGGACTCCTCCCTTTGGTCTGTCCTCCATGTCTAATCAAGGACCACACCGCAGCCCTGAGTGCCTCCCAAGTAGCTCTCCACCCCTCTGGTTACTCCCTCCCGATTGCTGGGCCACTGTTCACTTTGCTAAGCTGGCTGCCCCGTCTCCTTCTCAGTTACCATGCCTCCAGCCAACCTCCCTGCAATCCACGCTCCTTCAGGTGTCAAATCCAAATCTGACCATATCACTCCCCAGCTTGAAGCTCCTCTACAGCCCCCCTCTGCAAGAGAAAGTTTAAACTCATTAACACACTACCCAGGCCCCTGTGTGACATGTCTCATCTCCCAACTCCACGCTGCCCTACCTCATTGCCCGACATTGCTGACACACACACAGGTTGCACTTCTGGGCCTTGTTCTGCCTCCTCTCCTGGGCTTGCACCACTGCTGCCAGTGCTCTGGGCTGGCCGGGGTCAGTGCCTCCAGGAGACCTCCTTGACCTGCTTCCACTGGAGATCCCTGAGGCTAGGCTGAGGCCTGCCATTGCATCTTCTAGCATAGCCTCCCTGCATAGCACGACCTCGGCTCCATCTCCCTCACTGACTAGGCTCACCGAGGGCCCAGTAGCAGGTCATTAAGTGGTTGCCAAAGGAACCGGAGCAGGAGCACCGTAGCAGCAGGCTGCAAGGCTGGAGAAGGCATCCTGGGAGCCGAGCCCTGATGAGCCCGGTCTGGAGCCCAGTTCCACACCGTCCCTGCCTCCTGATTCCTCAGGGCTGCTCAGGGCTCCCGGCCTGGGCCCACTCTACCCCAGACTTTCTCTCCACCCTTTCTAGAAGAAACGCATCCGGGATGCTTTGAATCCCCAGAAGCCTGCTCTGGGCATCACAAGGCTATCAGAGCAGAGCCCATGGCTCGGGGCTGACCATAGAAGGACATTTAACCACTGGCACAGGAAGGGCCTGCCTGCCTGCATCACCCAGTGGCTGCCCCGTCCAGAGGGATTCCAGTCAGGACTGTCTGACTCTGGACCAGGGAGCTAAAAGCCCCCTCGTCACAGCCGCACGATCCCGGTGCAGCCCATACAAAACCCAGGCCATCAAGCTCAGAGAACAGGGCTGCATTTGTCCCAAGAACAGAGCAGGGGGTCTCTTCCAACATGGGTGAAAAGGCGACAGCCCCTCTTAGAGCAGGCCATCCCAGCCATACTCACTTTGTCGGGGTGTGGGTCTTCCCACCACCCAGCGGTGCCCCGCCATCAGGAGGGTCCCTAGTGAGCCTGCCCATAGGTCACCAAGGAGGTGGAGCCTGCCGGGTCCTTCCTGGGCAAGTACCCGTGCTGCAAACCCTCCAGACTCTTCCTGCCAGGCTAGGTCCACAGAGGCTCAGGCCTCAGAGCTCTCCACCCTCATTTCCTCCTCTCTGAGACAGCGCAGCCTGCAAGTGCGGCTGAGTGATGGGAAGGAAGTGGCTGCCGGAAAGATCAGATGCTTACACGCCCTGAGGTGGCCTCCTGAAAAGCAGCTGCAGCTCTGCTCCACCATCAGTAGGGAAAGGAAGGCGGCCCAGCTCCCAGGAGGGCAGTGTGGCCTTGAACCCCAGCCCCCCAGCATGCCAAAGGCTGAGGGAGGAATCCCCTAACACCAGCTGCTCCCTGGTCCTCTGAAGGTCGAAGGTGGGGAAGACCAACCGGCCCCACAGGGCATGAGATGGAGATGCCAGCCCTTTGCACTCTTACTTTCCTGACAGCTGTGCTGGGAAGGTCAGATGAGGCCAGAGAAGGGCCTGCAGGAAGCTGATTTTGCACATCCCACCCTGCCTCTGCTGAATTCAGGAGTGGAGACGTCAGGGATACTTATGACCCAGAGCACTAAGCGGTCCAGGGCTCAGGGAAGTAGACACGCAGGATCCAAAAGAGAAATCCCACAGGGCAGTGACACCTGGGGACAGAGGTGTGCTCGTCCCGCTGTCCCATCCACTTTGGAGATCTGTCCATCCGCCTTACTATTACCAAGGGAGGTGTGTCATTATCCCATTTAATAGATGAGAATATTGAGGCCAAGGAACCCGAGCCCATGCTTGAATCTAAAAGGTGCGTGGCGGGTGGTAAGGAGCTAGGGTTGCCATTACTCGCTGTGTACGGCTGGGCTGGACCGTGGAGCTCCCATGGTCTAGACTGCATGGCTGCCATCCTAGGTGACCTCACAGGTGCCGCCGAGCGCACACCACCACCCACGGGGTCTCTGCCTGGAGCTCTGGCTGTGTCGCTACATCAACATACTCAGCAGAGCTCCATGCTGGGGACCCTGTAGGCACTGAGGATATAGCTGTTGACAAAATGAACAAAACACTGCTCACATGTTCACCGTGCAGCGGGGTAGACTCAAAAGGCAAATGAACCGGGAAATATAAGCCAGGCCAGCTACGAACAAGTGCAATGGAGAAAAACAATCAGGAAAAGGCAAAAAGGAGGGCTGGGGGCCATGAGCACAGGTGGGACCTGATGTGACTCGGGTGTAGCAGGTGTAATCCGACAGGTGGGAGGCCCCAAGGTCATCCAGGCAAGAAGCTGGACGCTTGGCCCATGGGTGAGTGGGGAAGGCAGGAGGGAGCAGAGGCCCAGTCCTGGCTGTATATGCTGATGGGGAGTGAGGGGAGAGGAAAGCCAAAAGGCTCCAGGCTTTGGACCTGAGCCCTTGGAAGAATGAGATGGCTTCACTGAGAGGAGATTCCTGGGACTCACCGCCAACACCCAAGATCCTGTTTTCTTCCTTCTGGAAACCTGGAGGGGCCGTCAGGTCCTATGGTCATCCGTGGGGGTCCCATGGGGCATGCCGAGAGCCCCTGCCAGAACTCAGGGCCAGGCCCTGTTGTCAGCCCGGAGTCTACCACAGCCTCCCTGTGGGACTTGGCCATGACACATCTTCTCAGTGTGTGGCTTTTGGAGCTCCTCCTGGGCCTTGGAGCCACTGACACCAGGTTTGTGTGCTGGGGGGACACAACGGGAGAGCCGCTTCATCTTTCTGAGCTGCCGCAGTGGGATGAGCTCCAGAGGACCCTCACCGCCAACCATTCCAGGGCCAGGGATTCTCGCTTCCGCCAGCCCCAGGTCCCACACCTTGTCTTACCTGAGAGGGGGCCTGAGGAGGACAGGTACCAGCCACAGCTGACCGAGTGCACGAAGACCAATGGCCTGCCTGGAAGGGGCCACCGACGGGCAGGGTCCACCCAGGGACAGGGTCCACCCAGGGACCGGGTCATTGGGCTTCAGGTCACACAGTAAGATGGAGAGGGCGCTGAGTTCACGTCACACTCAATCTCAGCAAATGCTTATCTCTACTGAAAATTCCACAAGAGCATTCGTGTTCTGCACTTTCCCATAATCGGCTTAGTGTTTTGCAGCCACGGCTGAGGCGGTGAAATGCTCTGGTGATTAGCTGCATGACTGGGGTAAAAGGTGAATGACCTGTGTCTCACATCCCATAAAGCCATCGCAGTCAGGGAAAGTATAAGCCGTAGCCCACAGCTGCTCGGGTGCCCAGGACACCTGAAAGGCAGGAGCGTCGCCAGCCCTGGGTGACCACTGGACTCTGTCCACAAAGTTTCCATTTACCTCCCATGCAGCTGATCCTGGGGCCGGGTTGCTGGAGTAGAAACGAAAGGAAGGCAGCCACCGTCACAGCCAGATGTGCGGTTCTCCAGCCATGCGCTGATCGGCCGGACGTGGGCCAAGCCTGACAACGGGAGTCTGGCTGTGCGGCTGGGATGGCTCCTGCGGCTGGGGCCTTCTTCCCCAGAATCTGCCCTTCCTCCTGAGCCTGCAGCGGGCTCAGACATCCCAGCCTGTCTCTGTAGAGTAGGAGAAGCACAAATACAGGCCACGGAGCCAGTTAGGCCAGCTTCATTTTCAGGGCTTGAATCTGGGTGGGTTTTCCTTGAAAGCTAGTGTCCACTTCTCCAGTTTCCAAGCCAACCCCAATCCCTCTGCTCTGGGCACCTGGCGCCTTCAATTCCTGAGCCTTTCTGCGTTTTGTATCAATTCATAGATCTTAGCTTTCCGCTTTCTCAGGTTTGCAAAGTCCTTTACTATTTATCTTCCACTTTCAGGTTTTCAAAATTTTCTGAACTTTTTTTAACTTACATTTTAGGTTCAGGGGTACATGTGCGGGTTGGTTATACGGGTAAATGGTGTATCGTGGGGGGTTGCTGTACAGATTATTTCATCACCCAAGTAATAAACATAGTACTCAATAGGTGGCTTTTCAATTCTCACCCTCCCCCCATTCTCCACCCAAGAAGCAGGCCCCAGTGTACACTGGCCTCCTCTTTGTGTCTCTATCTACTCAGTGTGAATGTTTAGCTCCGACTTATAAATGAGAACATGCAGTGTTTGGTGTTCTGGTCCTGCATTAGTTCACTTAGGACAATGGCCTCCAAATTCATCCTTTCCACCAAGGACAAGATCTTGTTCTTTTTCATGGCTGTGTAGTATTCCATCGTGTATATGTACTACATTTTCTTTATCCAGTCTACACTTGAGGGGGATTTAGGTTGATTTCACGTCTTTGCTATTGTGAATAGTGCTGCAATGAACGTATACCTCCATGTGTCTTTATGGTAGAATGATTTCTATTCCTTTGGGTATATTCTTGTGTCTAATATGTGTCCTCCCTGCTCTTTTTGTGCTTCTGAGTTTATACCCTTTTAACTCCTGCACTGTTACTTAAATGACATTTTGACAGGAGACAGGACGTGCCTATGTTCAATTCTCCGTGTTTGAAAAGAATCCTCTTCCTGCCTTTTGTTAAAGGTTTCCCCAAAGATTTTTCACTGTTGTGTTGATCCATTCATCCATTCACTGCACAGGTATTATGTGTGCACTGTGGGCCCGGCCTCGTGACACGTACAAGGGAAAATTGGGGGTAGACCAGATACAACCAGACCCAGCCTAGGAGGTAGAGCGGACTGGGACAGGTGGCTTAAAGGAAGGCAGAGGGACAGAGAGCTGCAGAGGGCACCATGCAGTGCGGGGCCTGCCCCTAGCTCCACCGACTACCTAAGCCAGGCAGGAAGGGTCTGCACAACCCACTCTTCCAGGTGGGGAAACTAAGGGCGGCAGTGGCCGAGCCAGGTCCTGGCCCTGCTCTCTGGCTTCTGGCCCCTCTCTTGTTATCTCTGAGTACCCCTCATCCCCTCGCTCCCCCTGGTCCCCACACCCCCATCTCCTCCTATCACTCCACTTTTCCTTCTTCCCCCAGAGCTCACAGTGGATTCTCGTCTTGTCGACACAGCAGCAGATGCCTGTTCCTCTGAGAATCAGGGGCTTGGGCCAGACCATCTTGTGAGCCAGGGCCCTGCTCTGTGGGGCTGCATCCCGGGGACTCCTGGGGGGCCACCAATCCTGCATGCCCCCCTCACCCACTGGGGAGGCCCCAGAGGCAGGTGCTGTGAGCACAGTGCCCAGTGTCATGGAAGTGAGCCCTAGCCCACCCGCCAGCAATATGGGTTCTGGTTTCTAACAGGGAATTGCACTGGCTTCAGGTCACCCTTGACTTTCATCCCAGCCTCCTCCACTGCACTCTGCCCTGCCTCACCCTTCTAAATCCACGGCTTGCCCTTCTCCCTCCTCACTCCCACGTTCTCTAAAACCAGCAGAATGCTACTCCCTCTCCCTCTGGAAGGGAAAAAAGTATCATCTGTAGGCGAGAAAGCCAGTTCCTCCAGACAGCGCAGGCAAAGTGCCTGGGCTGCCTGTCAAATCTGATTTCAAAAGACAATTCTATTTTGAGCAAAAGAATAATGAAGAGATATCCCCAGCTGTCCTGGAAAGAACTCTCTTCTCTCCTCGCATCAGCCCGCGTGGCCTGGCCCACCAGCATCTCTGCAGCCACATCCAGCGTCCGCTGTGGCCACAGGTCCCTGTACCTCTCCCTGTCGTGCCCCCACTCCCCAAGCACTCACGGGGCAGCCCCCGCCTGGAATGGCTTCTCTCCTCCTTTTCCCATCTGAAGCATATCTGACTTCCAGGGACTATTAAGCCACCTCCCCTTGGTGCCTTCGCAGAGCCCCTACCCCTCCCACTCATCTCTCCGGTGCAAATGAGGATGGCTGGCCACAGCCCACAGGCTCCAGCATGTCTGGCACGTGCAGTCCAGGGGCTTGCCTGCTCAGAGATGGCACATCCGAGATGCTCAGCACCTACGGAATGAATGAGCCAGAGAATGGACCACCTCGTGCCAGGCCCCAGCAACAGGGGAGGAAGGCAGGATTTCCTGCTGGTAGGTAATTGAGGATGGAGGTGACAAAGCTCGTGGTGGGTGAAACTGGCATCCACGCTTTGTTGCAACCAGGTTGCAGCTCTCCAGGAAACCCTGAAGAGCAGGGAGGACTCGGCATCACTGCCCCGTGGCAGGAGCTGCGATGCTGGACCACCACCAACCAGCCACGGAGCCCAAGCCCCCGCTTGTGCCTCTGAGCCTGCACCTGCCAGAGAAAGCGATTCCTTCCATCTAACGCATGCGGAGGAACCCAGGCAGGAGGCCCTTTCCTGAAGGCTGAGGAGTCTGTGTGTGACACCCTCCAGGACATTCTCCTGTGAGGAAGCCCAGGACTGCCCCCCGTCCTCCCAATCCTCCGTCCATGCCCAGCAGCGCTGATGAGACAGCCTCAGAAACTCTTCCCTTCCTGGCATTGCCACTGTCTGCTCAGCCTTCTCCCAGAACCCATCTTGAGCATCCCTGTGTGGGGATTACATACCAGAAAAGGCTCCCACGCATCAGGGAGAGACCATGGGGTAACCAGGGAGGCTCGAGCCAGGGAGAGGTAGGATCCAGGTCAGTGAGGGCCCGAGGCCCCACTACATTCCCAGGCCCTCTCTTCTGCATTTTCCCCAGTACACTCACCACCTTCTGATACCAACACAATGAGGACGTGGCGTTTTCCTACCGTCCTGTCTGCCTCTAACTCCTCTAACAGCGCTCAGCTCCCTGAGGGCTGGGAGTTTTGTGTGTTTTGGTCACTGCCCCATCCCCAGGGCCTAGAACGCTGTGGCTACTCAGATAAACAGCCCCTCTGTAAAGAGGGATGGGTGGAAGTGTGGATGCCTGCCCGGCCTGGTGGGAGCCAGGCGGGCCAAGGCAAGGACTCTGCTTATTGCATGGCACCCCAACTTTTTACTAGGTCTTAGTCAGCTCACGAAACACCACAGCCTGGGCGGCTTCAACAGTGGAGGTTGTTTGCGCACAGTTCTGGAGGCGGGAAGCCCACCGTCAAGATGCTGGTAGATCCGGCTCCTAGTGAGGGTCCTCTTTCCAGCTTTCAGACAGCTGACTTCTTGTTGTGGCCCCACGTGGTAGAGAGAGGGAGCAAGAGGGAGAGAGAGGGCAAGAGATGCTCTCACTCACGCCTCTTCTCATGAGGACACTAATCTCATTCATGAGGACTCCACCCTCATGACCTAATTACCTCCCACGGACCCCACCTGCAAAGACCGTTGCACTGAGGATTAAGGCTTACACATTTTGGGGGAACGCACAGGCAGTCCATAACACCAGGCTTTCGAAAGGGTATGCTTGAGTCACATTCCAGACGAGCTCCAAATGATGCTGAGAATTCCTCATCAGTTGTGCGTAGCGTCTCCGTAAGGGCAGAACTCGCTGCGGTGTAAGAGCAAGTACCGTGTCGAGGACCAGGAGAGACAAGCCTGAAATCCAGCCTCACCCCACCAGCCCAGAACCACAGTCAAGCCACTTTCCCTCCCCAGGCTGTGCCCACTCACCCCTCCTCCAGCCCAGCAGGGAGCTAGGGCTGCTCCATCCCTTAACTCCCTCGAGATCTTCGCTACTCTGAGGAGCTGTGACTCCATAACCGTGCTGGGGAGGCAGACCCACCACTGGAGGAAGTGTGTTCCCTGAAGCAATACAACTTCACATGGTGAAATGCTGCCCCAAATACTGACTACAGGATGTTGCTCCTCTATCTACCCATGCGCGTCCACCAAGGGATTTCAGTGTATTTTGGGGGGGAGAAAAAAAAAAAAAAAAAAAAACAGATTTCCCATTGTTTGTGGCTTACTTATTTCAGCCAAAAGAAATTACATAAAATAGGAGAAAGGAGGTAGCTTCCAGTGAGGATGGGGAATGTTTCGAGAAAGGGTCATATACACAGACTGACGCCAAATGCAGAAGGAGCCCGAAAACCAAAGTACAGACAGGCAAATCCAGTTTGCCGGTAGAGGATGATTTATTGGGGAACTTATGGACAGAAGCGTGGTCTTGGGCAGCCGCAACACAGGTAGATCTCCAGGCTGTCACCACCCCCCAGGCCGAGGACTTCTGTAGTAAAGGAAAAGGGCTTACAGGCACTATTACGGTGACCTTCCAGGAAAAGACAAGAATGCTGTGTACATCATAGCCAGTAATTTCCGTGATAACATTAAGGTCGTTTTGGCCTAAGGGCAGCGTTTACGGTAAGTACACATGCGCTAATACAAGGAACAATAGGTAAACTGGAAATCTTAGAGGCATTCTCAGAATTAGAGTTCATCAGAAGTCAACATGGCAGATCAGCTCCTGAGACAGAGTCACTTTAGCCTCCACCTAGCAGAAGGGAGAGGAGGGTTGTCAACACCTACTAAATGTCCCTGCACTTCACATATCTCATTTAATGCTTACTAAGTAGGGGCTGAGAGGAAAGAGAAGCTTGATTTACAGGGCTGGATTCAAGAAAGCCACTTCTGTCTTATTCCAAATTCAGTGTGCTTTTCATTCTCTTCTTCAACAGATATAAATATGAGGCACCGTGTGTGTGTGTGCCAGAAGTGAGCAGTTAAATGTATTTACAGTTTGCAAATATAACATTTACCAAAGCGATACTTTTTATTCGTGTGTGGTGAAACCACTAGTTGAAATTTGTAACGACTCATTGACAAATTAATTGCACTAAAGGTAAAAGAAAATTTGAAATCTCAGTGGAAGAATGATGTTCTGACTTCCAAAGAACAAACTTGAAGAGTTTAAAGGGCTTTTGAAGCTGAGCGTATATTTCTGCTGAGACAAACTGAAGAGAACGAGAGTTTGAATTTCTCAGGAAGCTCCCCTAAGTGGTGTGTATGCTTAAAACCAGGCTTTAAAATGGGCAGAACAGGGACCTCTGTTAATGCCAAGATTAGGTAATAAGGACTGCTTTACCCTTTCTCCCGAAACGAAACAACAATGAAAACTGTGCCGGGTGCGGTGGCTCACGCCTGTAATCCCAGCACTTTGGGAGGCCGAGACAGGTGGATCACCTGAGGTCAGGAGTTCGACACTAGCCTGGCCAACATGGTGAAACCCCATCTCTACTAAAAACACAAAAATTAGCCGGGTGTGATGACAGGCACCTGTAATCCCAGCCACTCGGGGGGCTGAGGCAGGAGAATCTCTTGAACCCGGGAGGAGGAGGTTGCAGTGAGCCAAGATCATACCACTGCACTCCAGCCTGGGCGACAAGAGTGAAACTCCATCTCAAATAAATAAATAAATAAAGCTGACCAAATAAATGAAACAAAGACTTGGAAGACGCCATACTTAAGGCAACTAGTACAGTCTGGACATTTGTCCCCTCCAAATCTCATGTTAAAATGTGATGCCCAGTGTTGGAGATGGGGCTGAATGGGAGATGTGTGGCTTGTGGAGGCCAATCCCTCATAAACGGCCTGGTGCTGCCCTAGCAGCAATGAGTGAGTTTTCATTCCATTAGTTTCCAAGAGAGCTGGTTGCTAGAAAGAGCCTGGCGCCTCCTTCCCCACCTTTTTGTCTTCCTTCTTTTCTCTCCATGTGACACCTGCTCCACCATGAGTGGAAACGGCTTGAGGTCCTCACCAGAAGCAGATGCTGGCTCCATGCTTCTTGTATAGCCTGCAGAACTGTCAGCCAAGTAAACCTCTTCTCGTTATAAATACCGGCCTCAGGTATTCCTTGAAAGCAACAGAAAGAGACTAAGACAGTAACAAAGGATCATGATCCCTGAAAGATGGGGGAAATGAGGTGAGCCCTCAGATTGCCCCAGTTTGTTATCCTGAGGGTTTCCAGGCCAAAACCCAGAGACAGTACGTTCAGGAGGAGCCTGGCAGACTCCCTGTTGCAGAGATGAGCTGAGAGCCCAAGACATCTAAGGCCTCCAGAGTCCACAGAACAGAGTGCGGAGAGGGAGAGAGCTGCTTAGGAAGAAAACTCCTCAGAGAGGATCTGCTGCAAGTCTTCAGCTGAGACCTGATCAGCGCACACTTCAGAGTAAACCACGAGAGGCCAGGGACAGTACCACTCCGAAGAATCAGAGGTAACCGTTCCCATCAACAAGGTAACAAGGCTGGGAATAGTGCCTGGGCCCACCAACCCTCCTGAAAACCACAAGACTCGTGGGGCCTTAGTCATGGGAAACACTGGGCTTAAAATGATCAATGCTCCTAACAAATCTCAAAGTCAAGGCCCAAAAGGATCAAACTGTTTCCAAGTACTTAAATGTGTCCCCAAACAAAGCTCAAGACTATGTGTAGGAGTACAAAAATATCCAGCACCCATCGATGTAAAACTCACAAAAATCAGCGGGTATGCACAGAAACAAGAAAATACAAGTGACAATGAGTAGTTCAACCAGTCACTCAAAACTGGCCCACAACTGACACAGCTGTTAGAATTAACAGGTAAGGACATACAAACCAGAGCCAGAACTAGGATGAGGCATGAGAAGCACAAGGGCACAACATTTTAAGAGGCACAGACTCTCAGGCTTGTGCAAATACAGACCATAAGTCAAAAGTGTACAGTCATGGACAGCATGAGGATGTCCTGGTCAATGATAGACCATACATATGATGGGGTCTCATAAGATTATAATGGAGCTGGGAAATTCCTATCACCTACTGATGTCTTAACAATCCCAAAGCCTAGCCTGCGTAGATCTAGGCCAATGTGTGTGTTTGTGTCTTCACTTTTAACAGAACGGTTTCAAAAGCAAAAAAAAAAAAAACAAGAAAAGAAAAAAGACAATAGCTTATAGAATAAGAATATAAAGAAAAAGATATTTTTATACAGCTGTATGATGCATTTGTGTTTTAAGTAAATACATTATACATTACAAAAGCGTTAAATTAACTTTAAAATTTAACATTAAAATTAAAAAGTTTATACAGGAAAAAAAGTTACAGTAAGCTAAAGTTAGTTTATTATTGGAAAAATAAAAACCATTTTTATAAATATAGTATAGCCTAAGTGTAGAGTGTTTATAAAGCCTACAGTAGTGTAGAGTAATGTCCCAGGCCTTCACATTCACTCAGCACTCACTCACTGACACACCCAGCACAACTTGTAGCTGTGCAAGCTCCATCCATGGTCAGTCCCCTACACAGATGTATCATTTTTTATCCTTACAGTGTTTGAACTGTACCTTATCTATGTTTACACCTGTTTAGATAAATGCTCACCGTTGTATTACAATTGCCTACAGTATTCAGTGTAGTAACCTGCTGTACAGATTTGTGACCTGGGAGCAACAGGCTCTACCATATAGCCTAGGGGTAGGTGTGTAGTAGACTCTCTCACCTATATTTGTGTAAGTACACTCTATGATGTTCACACAATGATAAAATCGCCTAATGATGCATTTCTCAGAACATCTCTCTGTTGCTGAGTGATGTATGACTGTACACTATACAACTTAAAGCAACCACAAAAATAACAAAACAAAGCCAAAATAGTAGATAATAAAATTACTTTTTAGAATATTTAATATATCCCAAAGAAGGCAGAGAAAGAGGGAAAAGAGACCAAGAATGGATGGGACCAACATAAAACAGATTTAAACTTAACAACGTCAATAATCACACGATATATAAACAGCTTAAATACCCCCAATTAAATGGCAGATATTGTCAGATTGGATAAAAAATCAATACCTAACAATATGCTGCCTATAAGAGATATGCTTTAAGTAAAGACACAAATAAGTTAAAAGGACAGAAAAAAAGATATGCCATGCTACAGACACTAAGAAAAAGAAATCTGGAGTGACTATATTAGTATCAGATGAAGTAGGTCTCAGGGCAAAAATATCTACATTACTATGGGCTAGAAAGTTTATCTTATAATAATACAGTGGTAATCTCATCACAAAAACATAAAAGTCATACCCATTTTTGCCTTCATAGCAGAGTTCCAAAGTTACATAAAAGAAGAACTGATAGAACTGCAAGGAGCAATAGATAAACCTACAGTTATAGTTAGACATTACAGCACTCCTTTCTCAATAACTGATCAATTAAGCAGAACGAAAATTAGTAAAAACGTTGATGATTTGAACCACGCTGTCAACCAAGCTGACCCAAACGCTACTAACAGGATGCTCCATGCAAGAAAAGCAGAATACACCACATTCCTCTCACGCACACTCCCAACATTTCCTGTGCATATTCTTCTCAACCGCACTCCGAACATTCCCTGCACACGCTCCTCTCACGCACACTCCCAACATTTCCTGTGCATATTCTTCTCAACCGCACTCCGAACATTCCCTGCACACGCTCCTCTCACGCACACTCCCAACATTTCCTGTACACGTTCCTCTCAAGCACATTCGGAACATTCCCTGTACACGTTCCTCTCACGCACTCAGATCATTTCCTGTACACGTTCTTCTGAAGCATACTCAGAACATTTACTCAGATAAACCGTGTTCTGGACCAGAACACACATACACATCTGTATCAGTTTAAGAAGTTTCGAGGAATACAGTCTGTTCTCTGACCACAAATAAATCATGTTAGAAATCAAAAGCAGAAAGACATCTGAAATTATTTCAAATATCTGAAAACTAAGCAACACAATTCTACATAACATAAAACAAAGAATAAGTCAAAAGTTAAATTAGAAATTTTCAACTGATGAAAATAAAAGCAATATATCAAAATTTATGGAATGCCACTTAAAAAGTACTGACAGAAAAGTTGTAGCACTTTATAAACACTCATACCAGAAAATAAGAAGAGTCTTAAATCAATGATTAGCACCTTGAGAAATTAGAACACAAAAGAAAATTAAGCCCAAAGTAAGTAGAAAAAAGGAAATAATAGAAATACAGAAAACTATATATATATAAAAATTAACAAAACCAAAATTCAGTTCCGTGGAAAGACTAATAATATTATCAAACACATAGCGGGAAGAGAGAAAGTCACGAACGGGAGAAGGGACATTATTCATAAATTAAAATGATAATAAAGGAATATTATTGTACTATGTTAAATAAAATTCCAAAAAATTGTGTGTATCTGGAACCTGTGAGTATGACATTCTTTGTAAATAGGATCTTTGCAGATGTAATCAAGTTAATATGAGGTTATACTGGAATGGAATGAATCCTAAATCCAATGACTGGTGTCCTTATAAGACAGGAAACTTTGGACACAGAGAGACACACAGGGAAAATGCCACATGAAGATGAAAGCAGAGACTAAAGTACCTAGGAGCCACAGAAGGCTAAGGATTTCCATAAACCACCAGAAACCAGGAGAAAGGTGTGGAACAAGTTCTGCTCAGAGCCTCTGGAAGGAACAAACCCTGCCCATACCTTCATTTTGGACTTCTAACCTCCACAAACATGAGATTTCTGTTGTTTTAAGCCACTCAGTTTATGGTAATTTGCTACAGAAATCCTAGGAAAGTGATAAACAAATTTATGACAATACATGTGAAAATTTAAATGAGCTGAGCAAATTTATTGAAAGTAACAAAAACTACCAAAACTCACACAAAAAGAGATAACCTATCTATCTCTGTATCTATTAAGAAAACAGAATTATAGTAAAATGTTTTCCACAGAGAAAACTCCAGGCCCAGAAAAATTAACGAATTCTACCAAACATTTAAGGAAGAAATAAGGCAAGTTCTACTAAAAAGTTATTCCAGAAAACAAAAGAGGAAGGAATACTTCTTAACTGATTATGTAAAGCCATTATTACCTGATTCCAAAGTCAGGAAAAGGCATTACAAAAAAAAATAAAACTATAGATCAACATCCCTTGTGAACATAGATATAAAAATTCTTAACAAAATTTTAGTAAATCAAATCCAACAATGTATAAAAAGATCAGTACATCATGGCCAAATTTATCTGAGGAATGCAAGATTCATTTAGCATTCCCAGATCAACCAATGTAATCTCCATATTAACAAACTAAAACAGAAAAACTACATTTTCATCTCAATCGATAGAGAAAAAATGTTTGAGACAATCCAGCACCCATTCTTCACAAAGGCACTTAGCAAAGTATAAAAAGAAGGGAGCTTCTTCAACCTGATAAAGGATGTCAAAAAAAAAAAAAAAACCTACAGAAACATCATACTTAATAGTGACAGACTGAAGATATTCCCCTAAGACCAGGAGCGAGATGTCTGCTCACCACTTCTATTCTATTCAACATTGCACTGAAAGATCTCATCAGTACAATACAATAAGGCAAAAAAAAAGAAAGAAAGAAAGAAAAGAAAAGCATTCAGGTTGGAAAGGAAGAATTAAAATTCTCTATTCACAGATGCCATGATCATCTATGTAGAAAATTCAGTGGAGATTCTTAAAATGCCTCAAACTGATAGGTGAGGGTAGCAAGCTTGCAGGTTACAGAGTCCTATAAAAAAAAATGTATTTCTGTATGCTAGCAATAAAAATCATACATTAAAATTCTTTAAATACCGTGAAAGTAGCATCAGAAAATACAAAATTATGTGATAAACCTGATGAAAGATTTGGAAACTACAAAACACTGTTGAGAGAAATAAAAAGAGACATAATCATGTTCTTGGGTGGGAAGACTCAACAGTATTAGGATGTCAGTTCTCCCCAAATTCATCTACAGTTTCAACATAATCCCACTCAAGCAGATTTTTTTGTACATAATAACAAAATGATTATAAAATTTATATGTAAATGCAAAAGACTTAGAATATCTACAACAACTTTGAAAAAAAAAGGACAAAGAGAACGAACACTCCTAATTTGAAGACTGGCTGCAAAGCTCCAGTAATTATATGACAGAGTGGCACTGTCATAAAGACAGTCAAATAAGTCAAGGGAACAGAAGGGAGGTGGAGCCCCTCTACAGTAACCTTGCACAGCCCCTCCAAAAGGCTGCAGGCCAGCCCTGAAGCCCTACCTGAGCTCACCTGGGAATGGGCACCTGTGAGCTCTGCCTGCTCCAGGCAGCCTCCATACAGGTGCAGCTCAGACACCTCTGTACCCTCCTCCTGGATGGGCCTCTTCCACCCAGATCATCCCCAGTGGCCAGGGACACCAATCAAACTGCCTCCTTTCCTTATTTTGTCACCTACCCAAGGTCCTGTAGACTTGACTTTCAGTGTCATTGGCCAGCAGTTTGTCCTAAAGTCCTCTGTATTCGGAGGCCAAGAGACTAGCCTGACCCCGGTAAGGCTCCAGGGAGCTGGCCTGGCCTGGCCTGCCAGTCAGTGTTCCTGTGACAGGCACAAGGTGAGCACCCAGCCCATTCCCGCAGAACCCACCTGCTGTAGCGACACACAGGACGAGGCAGCGAGGGACTGCGATTGAAAGCTCTGTCCACAGCTCTGTGGCTAGAGGCAGGTCACTGGCCTCACAGAGCCTATGGTGGGAGGGAGACAAAAGGGTCGACAGGTGCCCACATGGTTGCCAGGAACATTTCAGAGTGCAGGTGTGTGGTGGCCAGGCAGCCAAAGGGCCTCACCTGGCCAAGGTGGGCCACAAGGCAGCCCAGAGGAGGTGGCTTCAAAACAAGTCCTGGAGGACAAGCAGGAGTCAGCTCTAACTCTATTTAAGTCCTCTGTGCAGAGTGTTGCTCTCTGGGGTCAATTACAAGGATGAGGATGAAGCAGAGGGGACGGGAGTGTGTGGTGGAGCCAGGTAGTCTGGTTCCAAAGTAAACAGCATTCCCACCCCAATGCCAGGGAGATGTGGCTGTAAAAGTGGAGACCTGCCCAAAGAAAGCAGCACAGTGGCCTGCAATACTGTCCAGAGACCACTGTCATATACCCACGTCTGCTTGCTGCCCCAGCCTGGCTGCCATGCCCCACTACAGAACTATGCCTTGAACAGTTGGAATTAGCACCAAGGCTTGCATTAGGGCTTGTGTTAGGGGTGTGTGGTCTAAGGCAGTGCTCCCCTGGTCCTGTCAGGCCAGCTGGGCTTGTGGCTGACCTGGTAAGCCTTTGGAAGTCCTCAGCCCCTCAACTGCTTGCTTGGACTTTGGGGACACCTAGCCATGTAAAGAGAGGGCTCTGCAGTAAGCCAGCCCTTTAGACTCTGGGTGCAACAGGCTCCCTGGGCAAGATGAGACCATTCCTGTGGTGGAAAGGAAAGGGTCCTGCTGTGATGTGTGCCTGTCCTCACTGTCTCAATGGCTCAGACACAAAACCAGATATAACAGAGCCTCTGGCCAAGTAGTAGCAATGAGGGAATGATTAAAAAACAAACGCAGACACCTCAGCCAGGTGCAGTGGTTCATGTCTATAATCCCAGCACTTTGGGAGGCCAAGGTGGGTAGATCACCTGAGGTCAGGAGTTCAAGACCAGCCTGGCTAACATGGCAAAACCCTGTCTCCACCAAAAGTACAAAAATCAGCCAAGTGTGGTGGTGGGTACCTGTAATCCCTGCTGAGGCAGCAGAATCGCTTGAACTCAGGAGGCAGAAGTTGCAGTGAGCTGAGATGGTGCCACTGTACTCCAGCCTGGGTGACAGAGTGAGATCCTGTCTCAACAACAACAACAAAAAAAATGCAGGTGCCTTTGTCCAGGCCATGTGGTCTACCTTACTTTATTCACAGCATGTTCCCTGGGCATGGGTGTGAGGATGGGCTGTCTCCAATGGCGTTATTCGGCAGGCACTCTGAAGTGCTTCCCCAAACCCTGTTGTCTATTTTCCTGGACTTGAGTAATGGTGCTATTAGATCTTCATTAAATTTGGGAGTTGTTCTCACCAACTCAGTCAGAGATAAAATATTGTTTTTCATATTTCCAAAGTTTCTTACGATAATGGTCCAGGGCTGGAGTCTGGGATTTCCTCTCTCATCCTCTCCTGATACTGGGTTTAAATTTTGAGAGAGTGAGTTATTTGTTTGTCTGCCTCAGGCATCGGACATTCTTCACTAACAGCATGAAAGATGAGAAGGCTGCTCTTCCCTAAGACCATGTTATTTGTGGTAATCACTTCTGATATCTTATTGTTTGAATATGGTAGGTTCTTTTGTGTCATATTTTATAGACAGCTTTTGTGATCAATATTTGATATCAATTGGTAGAATTACTGTTTCTCACTTTGCACAAGTGTCTAGCATAGATTATGCTTCCAATATAGATTAAAGAGCAAGTCTGGATTTTTTTTCTTGCCAAATTATTGCTGGCAATGAGGCAGCTGGGACACCCGGATGGAGGTGGAATCCACTCACCCTCTCCCTACACGGCAGCACAAACAGAGGCTTGGAACAGGGTGCGCATCTGGTGCCGGCTCTTCCTTGAGGCCCTGTGGCTGAAACAGAGAAATTCCCGCCCTGGTCTTGGCCCCATGGACCAAGCACCTGGGAACCAGCATCCACCAGACTATTCTTGCCTGGACCCCACTGCTGAGTCCTAGGGAAAGGAACTGAGTGGAAATAAATTGGTGAGACATGGAATGTGATTGAAAGGGGGCAATTCTTACTCAGTCAGGAGAGAGGCAGTTACAATTCCAGATTTGCAGGGTGGGCAGTTGGGCGATGGGGACCCTGGACTCATACCGATTAAGGAAGAAGACAATGATATCACTTTTGGACACATTGGGGCTGGCCTGCTCATGGCACATCCCAGTGATGCCAACCAGCACATAAGCTGTCAACCTCAAATAATGAGGTTCAGAAAATATGATTAACTATAGCTTATTTGAACACAAAGCTTGCAGATGGCCATCCGGGAGACCCCAACTTCGAACGAATGAGGTCAGTGTCCCAAAGTGAAGTTAAGGTTTCACTTACCTAAACAGAGGCAGGGAAATCTTAGCAGGAACAACATTTTCCATACAAGACAAACATACAGGGTGCGGGGATTGATTGGTTACAGACTGCTGCTTGAGGAGGGGCAGTGACTTGAGGGCATTTTATCTCTGGTAGTACTTGGTCTTGGTCTTTATTATTTACCGGGGAAAAAAGGTAGAAGTTGCAGCCGTGTGACTCGGGCTGCATAGCCACATTCCTCTCGAGGCTCAGAACAATTTAAAAGTCCAACAGCTTTAAGTTTGAATTCTTCAATTTCACAGAGCCAAAGAGGTCACATGTAACAATACAGATTTCAGAGTCATTAGTGCTCATCTGGCTCACTCCCCAGGCAAACGTTGATTGAGGGCCATCTGGGCATAGGACAAGAATAGGAACTTCTTGAATAAGAAACCATAGTTGACCGGGGTCCAGGCGTTGGGGGCGGCTCAGAAGGCGGAGGTTGGAGGGCTGGCAGGCTGGACGAACTGTGGAGCTCTGGAGAGCGTGGTGGGGGTGGTGAAGGGCCAACCATGGGCAGTGAGGGATGGATTCCTAGGGCTAAGGAGTCCAGCAGTACCACAGCCAACTTTGGGGGAATTGCGGGTCTACAGCTTGGGAGCTGCTGGCAGTGTTAGGAGGTGATCAGGCAAAGGCTTAGTGAATCAGGAGGAAGGGAAACCACCCACGGGTGGGGAGCCTCAGAGGAAGGGAACCTGCAGGTGGCATAGGGGCCGTGCCCATCCCCACGCAGCCCTGTCCTCTGCTCTGTGTGTGCGCTGTCGACAACCAGGAGAAACAGCTCGGGGACAGCGTCCAGCAGGAGCAGGGCAGGTGGGAGGACGGCCACTAGGGCGGGGCCAGAGCTCTGCCCAGGGTCTTCCGGCCACCTGGATCTTCAGGTGAGAGTGGAACATGAGGTGATGGAGAGGAGATGGAGGGACTCACTTTACACCTCACTGCCTGCAGCAACTGGAAGCCACACAGCAATTTAAGGAGGGTTATTCTGCCCTGGAGTTTCTCTAGAGTGGAGGGGAGGGAGGGAGAAAGGAAGCAAACTCACTTTGCCCTTCCCCGCCTCCAGCATGCATAGACAAGAGGTTGATTCTCTAGCTGACCGAATGTCTTGCTTTTTATATGATGTTGTCACGTCCAGTTAGCACAGTCTTCATCTGTTATCCAAGATTCCTAAGACAGATTTATTCCTTTGTTTTTAATAAGTGGTCAAAAAGCCTTCAGGTCATTAGATAATATGAAACTGTTTTCTGGGTGTCTGACTCAGCCTGGCCTGCTGCAACAAAATGCCGTGAGCGGGGTGGCTCATAAACAATAGACTTTTATTTCTCACAGCTGAAGAGACTGGGTGCCAGCATGGCCGGGTTCCGGGAAGAGCCCTCTTCAGAGCTGCAGGCTTTCAGCTTCTCACTGTACCCTCACATGGTAGAGAGACAGAAGCAGCGAGGTCTCTGGGGTACCTTGTAAAGCCCTCTACCTCAAGACCCACTCATCTTCCAAAGGCCCCACCTCTTAACACCATCACACGGGGGGTTAGGTTTCAACATAGCAATTTGGGGAGGACACAAATATTCAGACCATAATGCTGGGTCCAGAGTAAGGGAAAATATTTATTAGTATCTCAGGGCAAGACGACATACCTTATTAAGCTAGAAGGTCTTTTTCCCACTTATCCTTAATTGCAAAAATGAACTGACTCCCCACGCATGTGCTGCCTGTGGGAAGAGACAGGGCCCCGGGGAAGATGCTGCAAAGCCTTGATACTCAGACCAGCAGCGTCAGGTGAGCCGTGCCTGGAGGTAGAGGATCTCAAAACACGGGATCTCCGGCCCCACCCAGACCTACTGATCCCAGTCTCCATTTTGATGAGACCCTCCAGGAGACGACAGAGCACTTCGTAGTTTAAAAGCTTTGGACCAGACTCTGTGTACCTCCCTGAACAAAATGCCTGTAGCTCCAAGGCTTCCAGGAGAAAACTAGTCCGGAAGTGCAAACCTAATCCTCAGCAGTTCTCAGTCATAACCCTAATTACCATCAACAGTGTTGATGGCTGTTGATACGCCTGCATTTGGTAATCCTCCCAGCCCTAGGAGCTGACTATATTATTATGGTCCCCTGGTCCAGGTGGAAATTCGGAGGCTCCTAGAAGTCAGGGAACTTGTTAAGGTCACCCAGTTTGTAAGAGGCAAACCTGGTCAGCCTGAATCCCCAGATGCCACAGATTTCCGGGAATGTAAAGGTATTCACCGGGTCCATGATACAGGACAGCTCAGTGACGCTCCTGAGCAACGCTGGACTGTGCAGTTAATGGTTTGCTGCAATCATATAATGGAATGATATTCCATATGCAACAACGATGTTTTTAAAACCACCAGTGATACAGAGGAATCCTCATTTTGAAATAGTTCTTGAAAAAATATAACGTAAAAACATATACAATACATACACACATACAGAGACAGAGAAAGAGAGAGAGAGACCAGTCCAGTAACTCAAAATGTCCACACTAACTGAAGATGTGACTCCCGTGTGACTGAATGATTCTACCCCTCTGGGGAGAGGTTCAAGGTTACACTAGAGACATACGCATGAAGAGTCCTCATGTGCACCATTTTAACAGCAAAATATTGGAATAAACTCAAATGTCCAGTACTCACAGAATGGATGAATAAAACATGGAATATTTTCAGTCAGTGAAAGACTATCCAGCATGTTAATAAAAACCAGATCTGGCCAGGCGCGGTGACTCATGCCTGTAATTCTAGCGCTTTGGGAGGCTGAGGCAAGCAGATCACCTGAGGTCTGGAGTTCGAGACCAGCCTGGCTAACATGGTGAAACCCCGTCTCTACTAAAATTACCAAAAATTAGCCAGGTGTAGTGGCGGGCCCGTGTAATCCCAGCTACTCAGGAGGCTGAGACAGGAGAATTGCTTGAACCCGGGAGGCGGAGGTTGCAATGAGCCAAGATCTTGCCACTGCACTCCAGCCTGGGCAACAAGAGTGAAATTCTGTCTTAAAAACAAAAACAAAAACAAAAAACAAACAAACAAAAAAAAACTAGATCTTTATGAAAGAGATCTTCTTTTTTTGAGAAATATCAATGGTGCGCACCTGTCATCCCAGCTACTCAGGAGTCTGAGGCAGGAGAATCACTTGAACCCGGGAGGCAAAAGTTACAGTGAGCCATTATTGTGCCATTGCACTCCAGCCTCAGCAAAAAGAGCAAAACTCCATCTCAAAATATAAAAAAAAAAAAGAGAGAAGAAATCAAAATCACTGAAAAATCAATGGTGCGCACCATTGATATTTCTCAAAAAAAGAATGTTTAATCAAAAAGGTGTGCTGAATAAAACTTTTAGTATAATATCATTTATATGCATTCTTAGAAACATAAAAAACAATCTTCCAAATCACTCATTGTTACACCCATATAGACTGAATAGGCTGAAACAGACTGAGAAGATACACATTGAATGACTGGCTGTTGCGACGGGCCTGGGACAGGAGTGGCGGGCATCAAGGGGGCCTCAAATCTATACTATGTTTTAATTCCTTAGAAAGCAAAAAAGATTTGCGAGAGATGTAATCTATATTAACAGTTGTTAGAACTTCTATGTGGTAGCTATACAAGTGCTTGTTATATTTGTAGTTTTCTGCAATTTTCAGATTTCTATATTTGAATTTATATATCCCATTGAAAAGTTTGGAAGAAAGTACAGAACGTATTAACGATGTTGTCCTCTGGGTGATTTTGATTTCTTCTCTTTTTTTTTTTATTTTGAGATGGAGTTTTGCTCTTTGCCAAGGCTGGAATGCAATGGCACAATATTGGCTCACTGCAACCTTTACCTCCCGGGTTCAAGTGATTCTCCTGCCTCAGACTCCTGAGTAGCTGGGATTACAGGTGCTCACCATCATGCCTGGCTGATTTTGTATTTTTAGTAGGGACAGGGTTTCACCATGTTGGCCAGGCTGGTCTCGAACTCCTGACCTCAGGTGATCTGCCTGCCTCGTCCTCCCAAAGTGCAGGGATTACAAGCGTGAGCCACAGCGCCGGCCTTTTCTTTAAATTTTTCCGTATTTTCCAAATTTTCTGTTAGAATCTGTAACTTTCATAATCAGTAGATAAATAGATCCACCTCCCAATTTTCCAAGAACAAATGCACTTCCCGTCTCTGGGCTTTTGATACAAAGCAGAGCATACTGTTGAAGCCAAGCATAGTGGAAAATCAACAAATGAACAGTGCTGGTATCTGACAGCACATTTTCTTAAAGAAAACAACTAGAAATTCAGGAGGTGCAAACTGTTGAGATGAAAGAATTTTAGCGCAGCTTCTCTATCCCTATTCGATTCTATCTGATGCCTATTCTGTGGCAAAACAAAGGCAGGGACTACTTCCTAGACATCTGGGTGCTTCTTGCATGCAGTTCGTTCTACCTGTGAATGCTGGAACCGGGCCACGCATTAGAGGTTATCTAGTGACACCCATCATTGTACCATCAGGGAAACTGAGGCTGAGAACGACGAACAGGCTTGCAGGAGGTCAGACTGCGGCGGGAAGCTGAGTCCGACTCTTGCCACACTGCCGCTCTGCGTGCCGCTCAGCATACCGTGGACAACGGGGGTGAAATCACACTCGTGCCTAAATATGAGAAATAAGATAAATGTCAACCAAGCAATGAATTCACATTCTCTTAAAAAGAAGTAAACGTAAATTGCATTGCAGGGCAAAACTAACATAGTTCTCTTCATTAGGCCCAGATTCCTATTTCTGTCCTCAAAGTCTAATTGCCTACTTGAGTAGGAGTCTCCTCCTTTACTGAATTCACTTGGTCCTGGATGATGCATTTGGATTTCAGCAGGTGCAGGTAAATTACACAGCTGCCTTTCCACCAAGCTTTCACTCGCGCCATGCAGGACTTCCAGAAAGTGACCTGCATCAAAGCAGAGGGTCTCACTGAGCGACAGTTAGGGAAGGAGGACCCTTCACCACTTCCGCTCATTCCACGCAGGATGCCCGGGCGGCTGCTCTTCACGTTTCCATAGGCACCTTGGAGAGTTTTAAAGAAATAAAATAATACAGCGACGGTTGAGGTTTGCCCTGTACCCCTCCCCTGTCCCACTCCCTTCCCAGCAAGCAAAGTCCTCTCCTGAAGTTAGCATGCATTCCTCCCGTCCTGAGAAAATACTTTAATCTGGTTGTGCATCTAAGGAGTGCAGAGTGATGCTTTCTTATTACTATTTACACCAAGTCACATTGAATTTATAACACGGAAACATGCTTTCTTCATTCACCATTGTTGCTCTAAGCGCTCTTGGAGTGGAGACATGTAAATCTAGTTCATTTATTTTCATTGCTGTTAGAATGTGTGCATAGGAATACACCATAATTTATTTATCCAATTCCCCCCAGTGGGCACTGAGATCTTTCCCTACTGTAAACAGGGCTCCTGAAACCTGTTCCTATCTTCCCCTCTCATGGAGGTGCTGCCCTGGGGAGGGTGCCTGGTGATAGACCCTCCAGTAGTACTTATTCAGCCTCATCAGGGCTCACCTGGCTGTCCTCCAAGGCCGGCTGAGGTCCTCTCCTCCCAGCAGCACAGCCTGTGCTAGCCCAGCCCACGTCCCTCTTGTCACTGCTGCAACCTGTCCAGGGGTGTCCCGTGGCCATATGAATGGACACTCCCCAGCCCCAGCTGGGGTGGGCGAGCATATTTTTCCATGCGTATTAGCCACTAGGGATTTTTCTTCTGTGAAATGTGTGATCATGTCCTGTGACCATTTTTCTGGAGGATCATTTGTCTTTCTTCTGTCCTTGGGTGACAGGCTCATACCTGAGCCTAGGACTGAGAGTTTTTTAATCTTTTTAAAATCTTTCTTTAACAGGCCCTACTGTGAGATCCATACAGCTCATCACACCAAAGCAATGTCCTGAGTGGGCTGGGTGGGAACGCTGTGCCCTCAGGACAGAGGCAGACGGCAGCGTGATCAAGGGCTTGTGTCTTGCATTTGGAGCTCTGTGGCTGACTCCGCTGTCCCTGGCTCTTCAGATAAAGGAGGGATGGTGAGCAGCCCAGCCCATCCGAGGAGCCCTAAGGCACTGGGATGGATGAGGTGAGCAGGAGACTTGACCCAGCCTTGCTAACTGCAGCCATTGTGAATAGCTTGTGTCACATCTGATCAGTATTAAGTGAATACAACCTGGCTCAACTTATTATGAAGTAGAGATACCCTCAACATAAATTTCAGAAAGTAATGATGAAAAACAGGGAGAGCTGAAGTGAGTTGGAGTCATCATAGTGAGGCTCGGCGCAGTTCTGTGTAGCTCCCTACAGACCCACAGTGGGAAACAGACCCACAGAGAGGGCAGGGGGGGCCCTCCAAAACACCTAGAGTGGAGGGAAGTGGACATTGAAGACAGCATGCCTGCAGAGGAGCCGTGGGAGAGGAGGACTCTGATTTGAATTAAAGTCTTCCAGCAGAAGAGAACCCTAGCAGAAGCAACTGTCCAGTGAAATAGCAGGGCAGAGGTATTCTTGGATCCAGATTGGATGTAAGAGTGGGCTGACCACAGCCCAGCACCCCCACCTCCCTCCGCACAAGCCCCATATCCAGCTACAGGAAACCATGACATGCCTAGCCCTCAAAGTGAAACTCAGAGGGGAAGAAAAAATAACACCCAATAAGATGCAAAGCGAGGCCAGGAGGCATTTCCCACACCATGTTGAAACCAATGGGAAGTCTTTTTGTGTGTGTGTGAGGAGTCTCACTCTGTCGCCCAAGCTGGAATGCAGTGGCACAATCTCGGTTCACTGCAACCTCCACCTCCCAGGTTCAAGTGATTCTCCTGCGTCAGCCTCCCAAGTAGCTGGGATTACAGGCAGCCACCACAACACCCAGCTAATTTTTATATTTTTTAGTAGAGATGAAGTTTCACCCTGTTGGCCAGGCTGGTCTCAAACACCTGACCTCAGGTGATCCACCGGTCTCAGCCTCCCAAAGTGCTGGGATTACAGGTGTGAGCCACCACGCCCAGCCAACCAATGGGAAGTCTTGATGGAGCTATGTACATTAAAATGAAAAGAGATGGCATAGCTATGGAGGGGTCCTCAAAAAGTTGATGGACAATGTGTATTATTAAACAAACAAAAAAAAAAACTATGCAGGGATTTCAAATTCTTTTGCGCCAAAATAAACTTGTACTAACTTGTTATAACATGTCTGAACAGAATCTAGTTTGGGGAACTAGGAAAGACAAGACAACAATTTCAAGATTCCCTATCAGAGCAATAGGAATTCTGCTAAAATCGAAGCAAGAACAAACAGCAAATTTCCAGTGAAACTTGGGTGGAAGAATAATGAAATCATGGAAGCTTTATGAAAAGCTTATGAGGACAATGCTCCAAAGGAATCAGCAGTTCACAAATCAATAACTCTTTTTAAGAAGAGATGAGATGATATTGAAGATGAAGCCCACAGCACCAGACCATCTACATCGACATGCCAGGAAAAAATTAATCTTGCTTGTGCCCTAATTGAAGAGGGCTGGTGATTAACAGCTCAAATAGCCAACACCATAGACCTCTCAATCAGTTCACAATTCTAACTGAAAACTGAAGGTTGAGCAAACTTTCCACTTAATGGATGCCAAAACTGTTGCACCAAGATCAGCTGCAGACAAGAGCAGGGTTGCCAATGGAAATCTTAAACAAGAGGGATCGAGATCCTGAAGCGTTTCTTCTAAGAATTGCAACAGATGAAATATGGCTCTGCCAGTATGATCCTGAAGACAAAACACAATCAAAACAGTGGCTACCAAGAAGTGGAAAGGGTCCAGTCAAAGCCAAAGTGGACTTGTCAAGAGCAAAGAACTTGGAAACAGTTCTTTAGGATGCTCGAGGCATTTTGCATGTTGACTTGTAGGAAGCCAAATAACAATAACATCTGCTTATTATGAGAGTGTTTTGAGAAAGCCAAAGCTTTAGCAGAAAAACACCTGGGAAAGCTTCATGAGTGAGTCCTCCACCACAACAACGCTCTTGTTCATTCTTCTCATCCAACAACGGCAATTTTGTGAGTGTTTCAGTGGGAAATCAGTAGGCACCCACTTTGTAGTCCTGATTTGACTTCGTCTGTCTGCTTTTTGCTTCCTAACCTGAAAATTTATTTAAAGGCCCCCCTTTTTCTTCAGTTAACAATGGAAAAAAGTCTGTACTGAAATGGTTGAATTCCCAGGATCCTCAGTTCTTTACCGATTAACTAATTAGCCGGTATCATCACTTACAAAAGTGCCTTGAACTTGATGAAACTCACGTTGAGAAATAAATTTTATATATTTTAATCTTTTAGTTCTATTTTTCTCCCAACTTTTTGAAGTCACCTCATATAAGATCACAAAAATAAATAGATAAAATGTTAAAATATTCTAGGAAAGAAAAAATAAAGATGAATAATCAACTCTTGCATGGAGAGGGAAGGAACAAAAAAATGGTAGAAAATTCCAAGAGTGCTTCATGTTAAAGAAAATCTTCCACAGAACAGAAAGGCAATGAAAGAACTCAAAAACAGATGATTCTGCTAGCGTATTTGGAGGAAGCGTACTGATGTCTGCAACTTTGAAATGCAAGGGATTGAAGAATGGAAAGAAAGAGATTTAGAAAGAAAGAGAAATAGTAAAGCAAGTGTAATAAAATCTTGGTTGTAGAATTTAGGTGTTAAGAAGATGGGAGTTCACTGTTAAATTCTGTCATCTTTCCTGTATGTGAAAAGTTTTTATAGTAAAACACTGAGGCAAGAAGATAATATCTATTCTTTAAAATTGTCATAAGGATTACATGAGATAAATGTGGAAGGGCTCTGTACACTACGGCAGATTTACAGATTTTAAAGATGATTAAAATGGTAGAATGACATAACAAGGGGAGATTAAGGAGCTAAGGAAACAAAGAGCCTTTACAGAACTAATAAGTAAATTAGAAACAGAAAAGAAAAGACATGACTGATTACCAAGTTTCTGGCATAGAGGAAATACTGAATATAATCAAAATTAATGCAGAATGAAAAGATAACATGATTAAAGTAATTAAACAGATATCAGTGGACATGAAAAGCAAACAACTAGTATCCAACTTATGGATAAATGGTATCCCTAAATGAGGGAACCTACCAAATGGAAATTAAAATATCCAATGCAAATGAGAAAAAAAAATTACTGAAGAAAAGGAAGAATTTATAACTAAAGTTGAATGAACACACATATTTCAGAAGATAATGATACAGGAAAATCAACATCAAATCATTTGCTAGGACAAAGAAGAAATTCTTTAGGCATCCAGGCCCCCCACTACACCCCCACAAAAAAAAAAAAAAAAAGTTCCTTACCTAGAGAGAAATCAGGCTGCCTTTAGGTTTCTCCTAATACCACCAGATTCCAGAAAACCACAGAAATCGGTTTTTGAAATTCACAGAAGTAAGCTATGACCAAAAACTTCCCAGTAAGTCACGTTCAGCAATGGGCAATCTTAAACATACAAACATTCAGAATATTGGCTACTGAAAAAAAAAAAGACAATAAGAGTTGGCAAGGGTTTGGAGAAAAGGAAACCCTTCTACATTGTTGGTGAGAATGAAAATTGGTACAGCCATTGTGGAAAACAGTATGGAGATTCCTCAAAAAATTAAAAATAGAACTACCTTATCATCCAGCAATCCCACTTCCGGGTATTTATTCAAAGGAAAGGAAATCAGTATCTCAAAGAGATATCTGGACTTCCATGTTCACTGAAGCATTATTTACAATACCAAGATATGGAATCGACTAAATATTGGTCAATGGATGAACGGTCAAAGAAAATGTAACACACACACACACACACACACACACACACACACACAGGTGCATAACTATATGAAGTGATGAATATACTAACTAGCTTGATTGTAGTGTATATTTCACAATGTATACATACATCAAATCATCAAATTGTATGCCTTAAATGCATCCAATTTTTAATTATCAAGTATACCTCAATAACGTTAGGGGAAAAATCCCTCAGTATAACGTAATATTAAAAAGATGATAGAAGACCAGACTTTCTTGATATACAAACAAGTATAATTGAATAAACTCACATTTTAAAGATTACATTTTAAAAATTTGTTTGCTGAAAACAAAGAGATCCATCTTCAGCAAAGTCACTGAGAACCTGAACGTGAATGGCTGGGCAAAGCCAGACAGAGTGAAGCCAGGGCTGTGATGGGGGGTCATCAGTCAAGGCAATCCGAGGGAAGGCACTGTGGAAAGGAGAAAAGCGCTTCCGAATGATAAAGAGTATAATACACAATGAAGTTCTAACTGTCAGGAAAATATATATGCCAAATAATGGGGCACCAGATTATAAAAGGAAAAACTACAGTAAATACAAAGAAAATAGAAATTCAACAGTAGCAAACAGATTGGACTCGCCTCCCTCTGCCTATGACCAATCAATCCTATAAACAACAACAGTGACAAGAGATTAAGGATGGGGGTCCATGTAACAAAATGAATAATTATATCTCACATTATACCCGGCGAACAGAATGCCACCTGCTTTTCGATATCTATGGGACATTTACAAATGCTGGGCCTCAACCTTGATGGCCAACCTGCTTACAGAATGGTGGGCAGGGTGAAGGGAACCAGGGAGTGAACCCGAGGCACCCAGAGAGCAGCAGCGGCCACAAGCCCTCCCCACTCTAGGAATGAAGAAGCAAGAAACCTGGTGAGGGCAGGAAATTCCAGCAGAGTGACAGGCAGGGTGATCGGGAAGGAGCCCCTCCTCCTGCCCTCTGCCCCCCTCCCCCATCCTGCCTGGAGCCCACCTGGAAGCCAGCCAACGGCAAGGTTGCTCAGGTGACACAGCCACAAACACCAGCCTCTTGGGGCCCAGAACGGGGCAGAAAAAGGAGAAAAACAGATTGGAGAGGGACAAATGGAGAATTCAAAGCACATCATTCCAATCGAATCAGAAAAAAAAATTGTAAAACATAATAGAAGCATATTTTGCTCAAATCTATGCAATGCACATAAAACCTGGAAGAAATGAATCACTTTTCAGGAACATATGAGTTATGCAATTCGAATATAAGAAAAAATATGTAGAATGTAGAAAAATAGTAGATAAGTTACCATAGGAAAATATCTCAATTCCATTATTTTTGTTGAATTCCCTTGTTTTACCAGTAAGTTTTCACTAAATTCTACTTCTTTCAGGTATACAATTAAGCCACCTGAAAATAATGATAATTTTGCTCCCTCCATCCCAGCTTTTATATCTCATTCTTTTTAAATTTTCTAGCTGTACTAGTGAGTCCTTCCCACACAAGCTCAAATAATAGTGGTGGAAATAGTAGTAGAAATACTATTATATACTATAGAAATAGTAATGGAAATAACCTTATTTCTGCCTTTAATGGCATATTCTCAGCATTTCCCTGTTCAATAGGAAGCTGGTATCTTGTTTGAGTTTGTTTCTCCTGATACGTTAAGGAAGTATTTAGCTATTCTTGTTTTAGGTATGACTAAACACTTTTATCAGATACCATTTTGGCTTTAATGGAGATCATCATGGGTTTTTCCCCCCTCTAAGGACTCCTTAATATGGGAAATTATTTCCCAGGTTTTGGGGAGTTTTTTGAGACAGGGTCTCACTCTGTCACCCACGCTGGAGTGCAGTGGTGTGATCTCAGCTCACTGCAGCCTTGACCTCTGGGGCTCAAGCAGTCCTCCCACCTCAGACTCCTGAGTAGCTGGGACTACAGGTGTGAGCCACCATGCCCAGCTAATTTTTGTGCTTTTTGTAGAGACAGAGTTTTGCCACGTTGCCCAGGCAGGTCTTGAACTCCTGGGCTCAAGCGATCCACTCACCTACGCCTCCCAAAGTGCTGGGTTTACAGGGGTGAGTCACTACGCCTGGTCCCCAATCTTTTTTTAGTACTAATTATTTCCAAATAGTAAAACACTTTGGCATTTTTGAAATGAGCCTCTCCTGATTGCATTGCATTGTTTCTCAATTTTATTTATAGATTTGATTAGCTAACATTGCATTTCAAGTTTTTGCATTAATTGATATGAGTTTTTATTTCTGTGTTCTTTTTGTCTGGTTTTGGTGTGAATTTTGTGCTGACTCCATCAAATAATTCTGAAGTTTTCCTTTTCTCTCTAAATTCTTGGAGAGCTTAAACGTGCATTCAAATTCTACCCTTTGATGATATAGAATTCAGTCTGGGTCTGGTGGTTTGATATACAAATTGGGAAGAAGAAAGCGAAATTATTATCATTCATATACCTGGAAGAACCAGAAGAATCAATTGAAAAACTATTTGAAAACTAAGAAAATTCAGTAAAGTGCCTGAACATGGAATTGATATTCAAAAATAATATCCATGTAGCTAACTATTATTTTTTAAATACAATGGAAAGAAAACAAAAGCCTTTCCCCAAGTAACCTCTTCCCACCTCCACCTTACTCACCACTCAAGGCAACCAGGACAAGCAAAAGCACACACAGGTACACGCCCTTATGCATACATGAGAGATTATTGTGGACTTCTCTATTAATATGTGATAACATCTAACGCTATAACATAGAACACTGTGAACACTATGCACAATTATCTAAAGATCTGTTTATTTTAAAATCTATTTTAAATTATATATATTATATATATTATATTATATATATAATGATATATATAAATATATAATATATTATATATTTATATGTTATATATAATATATATATTTTTATATATATTTATATATATATTATATATATATATTTTTTGAGACGAAGTCTCACTCTGTCACCCAGGCTGGAGGCCAATGGTGCCATCTTGGCTCACTACAACCTCCACCCTCCAGGTTCAAGCAATTCTCCTGCCTCAGCCTCCCGAGTGGCTGGGATTATAGGTGCCTACCACTGCACTGGCTAATTTTTGTATTTTTAGTACAGACGGGGTTTCATCACGTTGGCCAGGCTGGTCTTGAACTCCTGACCTCAGGTGATCTGTTCGCCTCAGCCTCCCAAATAAAAATTATATTTTTAAAATTTATTAGTGATGCAAATGCATAAAATCTAAGTAGCTCAGCAGTGTTCCCATACCATCATGTGGACGCAAAGACGCCCCAGGAGAACAATGCCCATTCCAGTACTTCCTATCACATCTGCTTTCATTACTAGTAGTGTCATTAATCTGCAGTTTACGGGCAGAAACATTTTAAGGTGATTGTCGATTTTATGAGGAAAGTTTAGACATAGTTCAAATCGTCTGTAAATTCATTTAACTGGGCATACAGGCTCTGCCAAACAGATCCAGAACACGGAACCCCACACTGCCTGGAGAAATCTGCCCTGCAGACAGGCCAGGTAACGGTGCCTATGTCAATTTTTCTAGAAATTACCACTAAATATCTTCTAGCCCATGTGCACAGTCTGGGTGTGTGTGGCCCAGCACACTGCAGCAGCTGAAATGGGTAGCATCAGGCAGGGGTTGGTGAGGAAAATGGAAACCACTTGAGATCCTCCATTGTGAACGGAAATGGTTTTAACAGGTGGAATTCAAAGTTTTCACCTGTTGGAAGGCTGGGGTGCAAGGGTCAAGGAGGCCACCAGAAATTATCTCAGCTGCTCACAGCACCAAACAGGGGATCCTCAAAAGCTGCCATCAACTGCCACTGGCTTCCCTTTCTCCTTCATCTTCCAAATCTCATATGAGTGCCCCTCCTTGGCTGACTCTACCCAGACCTTGAGGAAAGAGATTACAGGAAGTGGCCGTTACAGGCTCCTCGCCGGCAGCCATGCAGAAAAGAATGTGGGGCAGTGAAGCCGAGTCACCAACAGGCAATCTGGCACAGCCAACACCTTTGCCACCTCAGATCCCTACATCCGAACCAAACCTCCAAACAGCCAGAGCAGCAGTGTGCTGTGTCTTGCACAATGCAGCCATCCCTCACGCCATCAGTATAAATTCAATCCTTCCTCAAAAAGGGAAGAAGTAAAGGCCGGTCAACTAGGTATCCCCCTCGGGAGAACGTTCATCCCATTTCCAGCTGAGTCACAACGCCCGTTGGAGATCCTGTAACGTGTGCTTCATATTAGAAAGGAGGGGACAGAGAGATAAGAGAGAACCGAGTAAATATATACAAATACACGATAAAGCAAGGACGACTTCACACAGAGCTCTTACAGCCCTGGTGGGCCTTGACAACCTTCTTTTCATGTCCGTCACCGCAGCCCACACCTTGGCTGATCATGGTTCGTTACCTGGCAGGGTGACCCAAACCTTCGTTCCTGAAGGAGCTAAACCCTGACCTATACTGGATTGCTGTATCCTTCCACTCCTTTTTACCATGTACTAGCACAAAGAGGCACCCCGTGTTCCGGACACGTTCTTCTCCAGGTCCAAGCACCCAGCCAGTGTGGAAGTCCTCTGCTTTGCTCACTGGACAGTGACGTCATGGATCCAAAGCAGCCCAGTGCCATTCACAAATTAACTTCCATGAGGCAATTGTCATATTTCTTCCTTAGGAACCAAGACTTTGATGAAAACAAGCAGGGACCATGACTGTGGAACCAGAAGCAGACATTGCAAGAAGGGCCTTAGCAATCACAGAAAGGAGCCCTCCACGCAGCCACCTCTTGGTTCTCAGACCCAGGTGTCCTGGCCCTAGGAGAAACTGCATCCAATCATGGTCATGTTCAAGGCATACATGGATCCTGAAGGCAGGACTCCAGACCCTTAGCTAGTGCTGTTCCCAAGGCTTGACGGGCCTTCTCAAGTTCTCTGGAGCCAGCGGCTCTGGGTGGGGGGCACAGTGAGACCCATGTGTGTTATGAGAATGAGCCGGCTTCTGTTTCTTGTCAGATCACTGCTAAGTGAGAAAGCACTTAAAACACCCATCCATGGTGACGCTAAGAAATAGCAAACAGGGAAGGCCAATTGTATTCAGAAAGATGTCCATCCGCATGTGGTGGCTCAGGCCTGTACTCCCAGCACTTTGGGAGGTCAAGGCAGGTGGGTCACCTGAGGTCAGGAGTTCGAGACCAGCCTGGCCAACATGGCGAAACCCCATCTCTACTAAAAATACAAAAATCAGCCGGGTGTGGTAACACCCTCCTGTAGTCCCACCTACTCAGAAGTCTGAGGCAGGAGAATCACTTGAACCTGGAAGGCAGAGGTTGCAGTGAGCCGAGATTATGCCACTGCACTCCAGCCCTCCGGCTCAGGTGACAGAGTGAGACTCATCTCAAAGAAAAAAAAAAAAAATGTCTGTTGCAGGGCAGATAGTCACTGTGCTTTCTGCACTTTCCATGACATAGGGAGGCGGGTGGCTGAGTGGTCTTCCAGGAGCCCAGTATCTGTCTGCTGAAGCAGGCTGGGCCCCCGTCACAGGGCAGCAGGATCAGCTTCAGGAGAGAATTCCTGTTGTCGGCCCCTGTGACTCAGCTTCCACAGCTCTTGCTCTAGGAAGTCCTTCTGGCCTGGCCTGAGGTCCCACTCTGGGTGAGACTCCACACCCCCGCTTGGTACTCCAAAGCTCCCTGGGCTGGCTAGCTCATTCATTCCTTTGTTGTTAGTTAATTTAGTCAAGGGAGATCCAGCTCCAGCCTTGGAGGAGCTCCCAGCCCGGGCCCATCCCACGCTGTAGCGTTCTCACTGCCAAACTGTGAGCTCCTTGCTGCAAGGGGCTGAAGCTAATTTCCTCTATCGCCCCGTGAAGGGAACAGTGCCCAGCACAAGCTGCCAAATGGAGGAAGTGCTCCTCCCCTGGCCCCTGGTGTAGGTAACAGCCTGCCACAGAGGGGCCAAGGCAGTGTCACCACTGTCCGTAGCGGAGTTCCCTGTGTTCTGCACCCCCTCCTCACCACTCAAGATTCCAGCAAACAGCAGAGGCAAAATCCTTCTCTACATTTCTGCCTCTGGGCCTAGAATGTTCTAGAATGTTCTTCCCTCTGCTTCCTGTCTTATTCCCCCATGCAGAGCCAAAGGTCTTCCTGGCCTACTGGGTCTCTGACTGCAAACAAGCAGACATTTCAAGACAATGCCCTGGGCTGGTGGCCTGGCAGTGGCATGAAGCGTAGGGGCTCACGGGGGAAGACCCGGCTTCTTTACAGCCTCCTTAGTTGTGTTGGATTTGAAAATGTCTGGTCCACCCTCAGAGAAGCTTGGTCTCCAAGTTAATATTAGGTCACTCCCACCCCAGGCCCACCGTCCCCCAGACCCCACCAGAGGCCACTCTTGACGCACAGACGTTTGGCTCTGTCCAGAGGTTCCTGCAGAGTTGAGTTCATGCAAGCATATGCATAAGAAACTACCATCCTGCCAGTTTTTCAAGGAGAGAGCATGTTGTGTATAGTTTGGGCCCTTTGACTTCCTTATCAGCCTATCTTGGAGATTGTTCATATCGCCATATTTGGAGCTGACTCATATTTTTTCCCATGGCTGTACAACATTCCGTTGTGTAGGAATACTATGATTTAATTTAATTAACAATTCCTCTCTTGATGGATAATTAGGCTTTTTTGGTCTTGGACTACCACACAAATTCTGCAGGGAACATCCCGATAAATGAGTTTTTCTTCCCAGTGGCATACCTGTAGAGTAAATTCCCAGGAAATGAATCACTGATTGAAATGTTCTGTGCATTTTAGATTTTAGATCAGCCAAATTGCTTTACCCAGAATTTGTGCCAAATGTCCTCCCAATGGTAGAATATAAGTACTTTTCTCCCACACACTAAAAATGCTACACATCATCAAAGTTTTGCCTTTCCTAACCTGATAGATTAAAACTCTGATACACTTGTTTCAATTTGCATTTTTTAGATTAGTGAATGAGGTAGAATAACTTTTCACACATTTACTGGCTATTTGTGTTGCCTTTTCTGTGACCTGACTCTACATGTTTGTCTCTTTTCCTGTTAGGATTTTGATTTGTTTCCTATTATCAAGTAAATTATCCCTTTATTCATCGTAGTACTGCAGTCGTTCCTTCAAATTTTGATCTTTTATTATTTTGTTTGATGTTTAAACTATTTGCTTGAGCGGGGTTTCAAAACTTTATTTTGTAGTGGAGATGGTCAAACCTTTAAAGCTTCTGGATTTTGTGTTTTGCTTTAAAAGTCCTTCCTCAATGTAAAGTTAAATTTTTAGGCATTTGGTGTTTCTTTTCCTTTTTTTAGAGGTTTTTTTTTTTTTTTTCTACTGAAGGTTTGATCCATATGTAACTTGCTTTGGTTTTGAGGTAAGCTAGGGATCCAGGTTTACTTATTTATTTGTTTATTTTATTTTTCTGCATGGCCACTGAGTTGAATAAGTCTCTTCTTCCATGGGTTTGCTGTGCCACCTACTTCAAGCCCTATATTTTTATATATACTTGGATTCTTTTCCAGACATTTGTTTGTTTATGTTCTTTTTTTCTGTTTATCCTTGTGCCAGACACACACTTCTAACTACTGTAACCTTTCGATTTGTATAGTAGGGTTAGTTCTCCCTTATTATATTCCTTTTAAGACATTTTCTGGCTGTTTTTACATGTTCCCTCCCGTCCCAAAGTGAACTTTAGAATTAGCTCAGAGCTTTAGAATGACGTTCATTAGAACCTTGGGATTGCATTGGAGTCATAGATTCATAGAGAGAGACCTGATGTCTTCATTGTAAGAGTCTTGCGGCCGGGCGCAGTGGCTCACGCCTGTAATCCCAGCACTTTGGGAGGTCAAGGCGGGCAGATCACCTGAGGTCGGGAGTTCCAGACCAGCCTGACCAACATGGAGAAACCCCGTCTCTACTAAAAATATAAAATTAGCCAGGTGTGGTGGCGCATGCCTGTAGTCTCAGCTACTCAGGAGGCTAAGGCAGGAGATTCGCTTGAGCCCAGGAGGCAGAGGTGTGGTGAGCCGAGATGGCGCCATTGCACTCCAGCCTGGGCAACAAGAGTGACACTCTGTCTCAAAAAAAAAAAAAAAAAAAAATAGTTTTGCATCCAATATGATATGCTTTTTATTATTCAGGTCTTTGACCTTCAGATGTTAAAGTCTTCTTACTTTAAACTCATATGCAGATAATTTTTGTGGCTTTTATCAAGTGATTCATGTATTGGCAGCATGCTATGGGTTGAAGCCTCAGGACACAGGTGCTTGCCCCAACAGAGCCTCTATTCTGTTGTGGAAGAGAGACCATAGATAAATACGTAATATAGTAGCAGGAAGCAATAACCACTATGGGGAAAAACACAATCGGGGAAGGCGATAGATAGTCTCAGGACTGTTTCAGAGAGTGGGCCTCTCTGAGGGAGATCTTGCAGGGTCTAGGCGGTTCCAGACGAAAGGACAATGCATGCAAAGGTCCTGGGTCCTGCCAGTGTGGCTGGAGTGCAGTGAGAGAGGACAGTCTCGTAGAAAACGGGGTTGGGGGGTAGTGAGGGCTGGGCCCTGCAGGGCCCTGTTGGCCATCCTCTGGCTGTTGAATGTTTTTCTAAGAGAAATGGGAAGATTTGGAGTGGTTTTTCACAAGAGAATGTCATCATCTGATGTCCATTTTTAAAATATTCCTTCGGCTGCTCCATGGGGAATGAACTGCAAGGAGGCCACCTTAGGCCCTCCTTGCACATTGCCCTACACGGGAGACCAAAGCCCAGTGGAGATGAAGCCCAGCTCCCCCCATGCCCTGCAGTACCTGCGCAACAGCTAAATACACACAGCCAAAGACAGGCAAACCCCAGCAACTGGCCACCCGCTCAGTTCATGGCAATGGACTTCCCCCGAGCCCCTGAAGCTCCACGGTGCCTGCCTTCATCCACACAGACAGATGGTTGAGGTTGAGTCTCACCTGCCCATCTCTCCCCATCCTCACTCTCAGCAGTGATGGTCCTGCTTCACCAAGGACACAGAGGAGATAGAAGAGAGTTTCCACAGGCTGCGTGCATCCCCCAGCCTCGCCCACAGCCTGCCTGCTCCCCTGTGACCACTCCTGCAGGTCTGGTGGGCACCGTCAGCCCTGCATGCCCAAGCCTCGCTGCTGGTCCTTCCACCTCTCGTCCAAAACCCACGCCTCCCATGGCCTTGCCATTCCCCTCACTGACCAGCACCCGGGCTTCCAATTACTCACCTCAATATCCTGGAGTCAACTTTAACTCCTCTGAGACCCCACGACCTGGAAACTCTGCCGGCTCTCCCTCCAAACTACATCCAGGATCCAGCCACTTACCATCACCCTCACAGCTCACACTCCCATCACCCTCAGCATAGTCCTCCCAGCTGTCTCCCCACTCTGTTCCTCCAATCCCAGCAAGGCTCCTGCCTGTCTCAGAGGGAAAGCCCAAGTCCTCACAAAGGCTCGCAGGGCTGAGGCATCTCTGACCCTGTCCCTCCATGGTGACCTCCATTCGCCACGTCACTGTGTCCCACTCTGCCCTAGGGCCCTTGCACTCGCTGCCTCCTCTGCCTGGAACATTCTCTCCATAGACACGTGTGTGCCAATGCCCCCAGCTCTTTCAAGGCTACGCTGGAATATCTCCTGCTCATTGAGGCTTACCTCGGTCACCCTATATAAAATGACAGTCGGCACTCCAATCTGCTTAGGCTGTTTTACTTCGTCTTCATCACCTTCCACCACACTGCATAAATTACAAACGCGTCATGGTGATTGTTTAATTTCTCCCCATCCTGCAAGAATGTACACTCCTCTGAGCGCGAATCCCAAGCACCTAGAACAGAGCTTGCTCTTAGGAGGGGCTCCGTAACTATTTGCTGAATGAGGAAACAAGTGAATCATCATTACAGTTTACAAAGAGTCAACACCAGGAAAGAAACAGGGTTATCAGGTGTCGCTTCTGCTCTCAAGAAGCTCACAGTCCACATGGGAAGAGGATCTTGGCAATGAGGACACTGCGTGCCTGTGCAGAGTGACTCCATTGGGCCTCAGGAGACCCCATCAGCCAGAGCCCGACTCGCCGCTGCCAATGGCAATGGGTCCCCAATGGGACAGAGGTGGACCATGAAGAGTGGGCTGGAGCAGAAAGGAGGCCACCTGTCACCTGCCCACTGCCTCCACATCCTCAAAGCTTCCCTTAGCTCCTATAGCTGCCCAGCTTTTCCTTGGAAAATGGCTCAAAGCCTATGTATAGAAGAGAGGAGTCATGGGCAATGGGTTCTCAAAGGTATAAAATAGGGACTTTATGAGAATCTCAAGCATCTCAAGTCCAGGTCAGGCCATCTTGGGCTTAAGCATGAGTAGATGATGATGTAGTCATTGGTGAGGGAGGAGCTGAAAGATCCCATATGGACCAATGGAAGACTGCACCTCAAAATGTCACCCAGAGCCTCCTCACCTCCCTCAGTGGTCATCCACTCACTCATGTCCTCTCAGGAAGCCCACTCACTAGTGGGCGGGGAGAAACCACTGAGCCACCGTTTACAGCATCGTGTGAGATGTGCTGCAATTTGGGGAGGTTAACAGGAGACAGAAAATGAGTTTACATTTTCCGTGCCAGCTTATTTTGATTAGCAATGACTTCCTGGGGTAAAGCACTGCAAAGGCTTCAGAGGGGGTCTCCAGGTCTAGCAGGAAAATCGTGCTGGGTTGATTGAAAAGTCTGTCCTGGACACAGGAAGGGGGTGGGGATATGGAAAACTTGGAACATTTTAAAAGGAAGATTTTTTTGAAAAAAAATAACTCCTCAAAGTGACTGAGCAGAAACATATTAAAATCTAAAAGGCAATTCAATGGAAAATTATCTGACATTATGTTGGCAATGGATCTTTTAAAATGAGATCTATTACAAATAACAGGCTTAACAGCCAAATATGACCTGCCTAATCTGCCTGAAGAGGAGTTTTATTCCTCCTATTCCAACAGACCACGTGCTCCCTTAATAGAGGCTGAAGGTCCCCCAGGGGCCGCCTTCACGGAGAGATGGGCTGACTCCACGTTCTGTCCGCCCCAATTTAATTTGGAGGGTCATTTCATAACTGAGGACTTCTAGCATCCCTTTAAGGTCAAATATTAACTCACAAGGGCAGGAAGATGAGTTAGCACAAGTTTTCAGGGAAGCAATTTGGCAATTTGTATCAAGAGCCTTTGTAATAACCCACTGATACTGCTTCTGCAAAATCCCACAGAGGCGTGGGTAAAGACGTACACACTAAAATATTCGTCAAGCATTCTTGTCATAGCGTGAAAGTGAAACAATCCAGATATGGGAAATGGTGAAATAATAAATTTGCATATTGATAGAATATTATGAAATGATGAAAAATGTTTACAAAAAGCTGTTTTAAAGGTGCACAGAAGCGTTTCCAATATAACACTGAACTAAAATCAGAATGCAAAATTGTATTTAAAGTATGGCTCAGTTAAGAAAAGCAAGAAAGCGAGTTTTAAAATACTGGAAAGGAAATCTTGGTAGTGTTAACGGTGAATGGAAGACTTGTGGGTGAGTTTTCTGCGGTTACACTTTTGATTTTTCTAACGTACTACAATGAGCACAGTATCAGATAAAACAATTAAAAACTTGTTTTAAGAAATGAAAAAGCAGAAAGGGTGTTTCTACTCTTCAGAAGTGGGAGCCCACACTATAAAAGGAAACCAAGGCAGCCCCTGAATCTCTTTTTTTTTTGAGATGGAGTCTCTGCTCTGTGGCCCAGGCTGGAGTGCAGGGCCGGGATCTCAGCTCACTGCAAGCTCTGCCTCCTGGTTCACGCCATTCCCCTGCCTCAGCCTCCCTCCCGAGGCTGACTATAGGCCACCACCGTGCGCAGCTAGTTTTTTGTATTTTTTTAGTAGAGACGGGGTTTCACTCTCGTGTTAGCCAGGATGGTCTCTGACCTCCTGACTGATCCCGCCTCCGCTCCTGCCTCCCAAAGTGCTGGGATTACAGGCTTGAGCCTCAGCCTGGCCAGCCCCACCCTACCTGACATCAGCCTAGTCTCCTGGCCCACAAAAGCCAGGTGTAAAGGAAATCCATGCTCCAGCCTGAGGGGCAGCCACTGGGAGTGTGCCCCAGCCCTCACTGGCCCTGCAGCTTGGCATAATGAGCCAGGGCCTGGAGAGGGAAGCAATGGTCCAGAGACGCTCAGCTGGGCACAGCAGAGCACAGAAAACCATGCAGCTCCCGCCTCTCCCAGGCCCCATGGCACCCCGACTTACAGAGGCAATCCAGAGTGGGGGCAGGAGCTGGGTCTGGATCGTCAGGTCAGCTTTGAACGTGCTTTGCCACCCTCCATCCCTGGCACCTTGGACCGGTTAATCAAACGTCTCTGTACCTCAATACCATCATCTGCATTTTGGGAATGATAATAGTTCCTAACTCAGGGGGTTGCAGAGACCTTGCACATAGTAAGTGCTCAGTTAACATTAGCTTTACTTTTAGTCAGCAAGGTCACTAGCTGAGGGAGTGGAGGTGACACCGTCAAACACCACTAACGTCACATTTGTCCAAGGTCAGCCTGCTGGAGCGTTCGTCCATCCTGGCTAGAGACCCCAAGCGTCCGTCTGCGGGCTGTGCTGGGCTGGTGGCCCCAAAGTCACCTGGGAACCCTCTGAAAGCTGTAATGTCCCATCCCCTTGCCCAGAGGCCTCAGTTCAGGAGTTCTGAGAGGACCTGGGAATCTGCATTGTAATAACACTCCCATGTGATTCTAGCTTGCATCCTGCCTTGACAAAGTCCTGCCTTAGTCCATTTTGGTTGCTACAACAAACTGCCATAGACTGAGTGGCTTAGAAACAACAAAAATGTGTTTCTCACAGCTCTGGAGGCTGGGGAGTCCAAGATCCAGACACCAGCAGATGGTGTCTGGTGAGGGCCCACTTTCTGGTTCATAGAAAGCACCTTCAAGCTGTAATGGCAGAAGGAGTGAGGGGTCTCTCGGTGGCCTCTTTCATAAGGACACTAATCCCATTCATGAAGCCTCCACCCTAACGCCTTAATCACTTCCCAAAGGCCCCACCTCCTGATACCATCACACTGGGGTTAGGACTCAACATATGGATTTTTTAGGGACACAAACATCCAGACCATAGCAGGGGACACTGACTTCCAGGGTGTCCGCCCTTCTTGGAACAGAAGCCGGTGTTAGGATGAGCTTTAAGCACTGTGTTCCCGTGAGCAGCTGCCGTTTCTGTTACAGGCATCCCTCTCCTTCCCTCTCCTTCCCCATCCTGCAGTGCCTGCAGTCCTGAGTCCAAGGTATCCCTTCTCTGCCACGTGCAGAGAAGTAACCCGTCGCTGTCAGCAGGTCCCAGGGTTCACTGTGTTCCATTGTTCAACACAGTGAAAGAAACACACCCACAACATTTCACTTCATCAAGAAGGAACCAAGCCTTCCTGCGTCTCTGCTGTCTGAGTGCATCCATCCGAAGATCACCGTAAGAACCACTAACGGGATCAACAAACAAGGGTTCTGGCGCACTCCAGCCCAGGAACCCCCACCCTCATCGCGTATCACCTCCCCACTTCAGCCAGCTTCCCGTGATATTTCCACACTGCTCACAGAGCAAGTTCCTCCCGTGGGAGCCGCTGATTCCTCTGTACAGGACGAGTACCAGGCACAGCATCTTACTAAGCTGCCTATGTTGTCACTCAGTCAAACCCTGCATTTGCCCCTCCATCAAAGTTAGAAGGTTAGTGTTCCTATCGGAAGGCTTGAAAAGTCATTCGACCCAGGAGATTTCGAGACACTGAAACCATCTGTTCTCAGAAGATCAGGCAGCAGTTACTAAGCCTCATGCACTATCCATGTACAGAGTGCCTGATTCCAAGTACGGGGCACCGCAGCTGCCCTCCTTGGGCTGGGCTGGAGGGGAGGGAGACACCTAAACAAATACTCCTGCCATCTGCAGGTGTGTGCAGGAGCAATTGCGAGAGCTTCGGGTGCTCAGGGGTGAGAGGACTTCACTTCACCCGCAAGGCCAGGGAGGCCCCTGGAGGAACTGCTCCCTGGACTGAGCCTTGCACACTAAGTAGAAGTTACCTAGGAGCTGCAGGGATGGGGAAGAAAAGACAGACGGTCCAGGAATAGGGGCCACCTGGTGCAAAGGCACGGAGGCAAGAAGGGAAGAAAAAAGCAGGTGTTTGAGGGACCGTGAATGCAACACCTTGGTCCTTCTTCATCCTCCACCTGTTGGGAGACTACCTCCCTTTTTCAGATGGTCACATCTGATTACTGACAGACACAGCGATATAAGGACCTGTCCCTCTGCCGTAATGCTGGGACACGCTGACAGTTCCCCCAGCTTCAGAGCTCTGTCTCAATTCCAACTTGCTCTCTTTCTACTTTGCTGTCTCAACACTGGATGCATTTTGAAAATGATCAAGTCCCCGTGGATGCCTGAATCACCTGTGAGTGTTACCACAGAGTTGCATTCTATGGCAAGAGGCTTTGCAGGTGTGATGAGATGGAGGCTCTGGAGGAGATGGAGGCTGTTGCCCTGCATGGTCCAGGTGGGCCCTCAGGGTAGTCACCGTAAGGAGACAGGAGAGCCCAGTGAGGGCGAAGCGCTGCGCTAATGAAAGCAGAGACTGGGACGATGTGGTCAGGAGCCAAGGGATGCTGACAGCTTCTAGAAAATGCTGGAGGAGGCAGCTCTCACAGGAGGGGGTGGTTGTGCTCCACACCCCCTGAGCCTCCCCAGAGAGACAGTGCACCACCACAGAGAGCAGGCCTGGCTTACAAAGAGCGTGGAGGGGACACCAGAACCAGACACCCCCAAGACCAGGCACACGTGGAAGACACAAATGGACCAAGCCAGAGTGAGGCTGCCCCTGTGCACAGGTGACAGCCCCATCCTACTCTGCGCTGCCAGGGTATCAGTCAGGGAGACCCAGGGACTCCTGAGAGCAAGGAGCAAGCTGTGCCAGGCCCAGCAGAGAGACGAGATCTGGGCAGGCAGGGATGCAGCAGGCTGAGGCCACTCTGCACACCACGCAGAGGGGAGGGACTTCAGGATCAGTGGGGTGGGGTGGGAGCACCCCCCACACTTCCTGAGTGGCTGCCCCCAGAGGCTTCGGTCTGTCTGGATTTAAGCCTCAAAAGTGAAAAGATCAGTGTGCAAGTTCAGGGTGAGTGGGGGCTGGCCAGGCAGAAGCCCAGGGAAAGGCCTGGGAAGGTTTGGGGTTATCTTGGTTTCTGGTTTGTACCCATTTGTTTTTGGCACCAGCAGCATATAGGCATTGGTTCAAACACTGGGTGACTATTTCTTGTGCACCCGCCACAGGGTCTAGTGTATAGTACCTGGGGATCCTCACGTGGGCAGAGCAAACTCCCAGCCTGGGGGTGCGGTCAGCTTTGTCCTGAGAGCTGTACTCTCTGCACCCCACCACACTGCCCACTCCGGGTCAAACCAAGCTGGGGTAAGAATAATAGATTTTGTGAAATTTCAGCCCAAATACAAAAGGCCCTGCTACCAATAAGGAAGAAGCTGGGCCCTGACCCAGATGCTGGCGTCTAGAGGCGTAGGACATCTTACTGCTCTTGGGGGAGGCGCTTTTATTATCCCAATGTTTGAGTCAGGAAAGCTGAGGTGACACAGGGAGTAGCTGCTCAAGCCTCAGGCCACCAAGCAGTCCTGACTCCTGGGGGTCTGTCCGTCTAAACCACATATAGACAGCATCTCGACGGCTCACCCACCCCGGGGGGCTTGCGGGTTCCCGTCTGAGGCCTCCTGGAAGAGATCATATCACAAGCACTGGAGAAGGGTGCTGAATTGTGCCATTGCCAACGAGGCCCTGATGCTGGGCCACCCACTTCACCCCACAGCCATGGAATTGAAGCCTCTCCAGCCAAGTAGACCCAGGCTTCAGATGGCAGGGACCAGACTCTGAGGAGGGCAGTGGGGGCTGGAGAGCCAGCCAAGCCGGGCTCCCAGAGAAGACCAAGGCATCCCCATCCTGAGAACACACACAGGCAGATGCATTCCACACATGGGGAAACTGAGGCCTGGAAGAAGAATAGTCCAAAGCCAGCCAGCATGAGCTGGGCCTGAAACCTAGGCCACTGACCTGAGAACAACAGGGTGCTGACAGGGAACCACAGTGATGGTGGCAGGTGGCCCAGGGCAGTCTCCTCAGCCAGTCATGGACTAACGGTCCCCAAGACACTGCCCTTGCAGCTGAGGAAAGAGAAGGAGGGGTTTCCTTGCTGAACCCTAGAAGAAACAACAATAACGTCCAGACGTTAAAGGCAAAGTCACTTCCTCTGAAGAGAAATGGTGTTTTTAAGAGACAGGCTGCGGAGCACAATGCCAGCCCCAGCAGAGGGCCCGGCAGGGGCAGCCAGCGCCCCGCGGGAGACATGCTCCAGGAAAGGTGTGGCTCCCCTGACGTCTGTGCACCCCACAGCGGCCAAGGAGGGGCTCCTCGTGTCCACACTGGGCTCGGTTCAAGGTTGAACATTACCAGGCCCAGTGGCCATGCTGTCCAACCCAGGCCAGCCACACATCCAGGGCCTGCCACCAGCCAATCCCAGCCCCCAAGACTAAAGGCCATTGTGGATGTGCAGTTGCTGGGCAGCCCCCCACCAATATGGAGGTGCTGATTCAGCAGGCCTGGGGTAGGTCTGGATTCCCATGCAGGTGTCCGGGAATCGGAGACTTCCCATCTCCACCCAGGACATCTGCAGGCACGTGGCTCCCAGCTGAACAAACTCCAGGATAGGGAAGCTCCCAATCTGCAGCCAGCATCTGCACGCACACAGCTCCTGTAGGCATGCCTCCTTTTCATCAGGGGAACCTGGTGGAAGGCGGGGAGCTGCCTGTCCCTCGGAGTGGGAGCCCACGCAAAGGAGCCTGCGACGCCTGGTCCAGCCGGTAGCCCAGCAATTAGAAGAAAGAGAAAATAACTAACAAATGCTCAGAAAATCTCCCTCCCCGTACCCTGAGTGGTGGTGATCCAGAATTTTCCCTGCCATCACTTTGAGGAGGAGGGAATAACAAGTGATAAGGTCCTACCAGAGGTCCTGGGGTGGGTCTGATGCCACCTCCTCCCCGTGTGGCCAGAGGCCCAGGCAGTGGCCACTGGGCTGTATTCAAAAGTCCGGAGAGCATCCTATTAGTGGATGCAGAGGCAAGAAACGGCCTTGGGAACCAGGGAAAGGTCTCTAACAAGGAAGAGGCTGAAATAGTTTGGGGACATTCCTGGTTAATCAGGAAATCTACAGCCCTAAATGGCCCTTTCTCCCCAGTCCTGGTCCAGCTGTGTTTCGTTGACATGTGATATTCTGAACTTCCTTCTGGATTGCCAGTTGTTGAGAACCTGAACCTGGACTGTTAGCCTGACTACAGCCTGAGACTCGCCACCCTGGGGCTGGGTGGGTCTGCAGGAACTGAACTCTCAGGGACTGAGCCCTCCCTGGTCAGGCCTGTTCAACCTAGCAAGGAGGGTCTCTTCACCCAGCATTCACCCCTCAGCCTGGCTCTCCTGGCCCCTACTCTGTTCCAGGTCCTCTCGCCCCTGAGTGGCTGGGACCCCACTCTAACCAGCTGGCTCTGCCCTCTTCCAGGCCCGGTCTCCACATCTGCTTTCTGAAGGCACCCACCTCTGCCAGCAGGTATGAGCCCAGCCACAGCCTTAAGCTCATCCCAGCACCTCCCATCTATGGCAGCTCCTGTGCCAGCGTAGATGCCTGGCCCTGCCCCTGCACACTTCAGCTGTTTGGATGCTGGCGTGGCAGGAGCAGAGCTAAGGGGATAGCTTCTCTGATTGAGAATCGGACCCATGAGAACACTCAGGGAAATGCTGGCAGGCACAGCAGAGGAGCCCTCATCCCTCATGGAGGCCGCACCTCCAAAGGCCCAGGCAAGTAACTGCCAAAGAGGTCCCAAAAGACCCCGGCATGCTGGAACCATGCACAGCCTACATTATTCTTCCAAGAGAGAGGCCCAGGCCTGCTTCCAGGGCACTTCAGACCAGCTCCGTGGTGCTCTGCTTACCAGCAAAGTGGGGCAGCCCAGACCAAACAGTGCCCACTACAGCCCAGCCAGCATGCTCTCATCAGCACCCACAATAGCCCCCACACCCTGTAGGACCCAGAATGTTCTACGGCCCTCCCTCCCCCACACCCCCCCCCCCGCCACACACACACACTCCTGTGACCTTGGAGCTCCCAGGCCTGGGTTCTGCACGAGGGGGCTTTCATGAGCACAGAGCTCCCTCTCTGTGAAGAACAGGGGCTGCCTCACTGCTCTCTACCAATTGTGAGGAACACAAACCCACCCAGGGAAGAAACCAGGCAGCAAAAGGCCCTTCTTCCCTTCTTTGCACAGGCCGAAAGGGCGCTCAGCTCTTCCCCCACTGTCAGCAGTTACTGAAGAAATCTGTTCTCACCAATTTAACTACTGTCCAGCTTTGTTGATCTTTGGCTCCACCTCAGACATCAGATGACCCTGCTATGCCAAAAGGAAGGCGCTCGTGAGGAGCTCCAGAGAGACGCGTGAGTTAGGGTGACATCACCGTTTCATTGAGCACCGTCGGTGTGCTGGGCATTTTTGTGTGAACGGATGTGAATGTGCCCAGGCCCCACATCCACTAAGAGGAAGAACTGGGAATATAAACCATGTCCTTCTGACGTCCAAACCTTTTTCAGCCAGAACCAAGTGACAATGTGTAAGAAAGCCACAAATGTTAGGCGTAGCCATGTCAGGAACTGAGACACTTTGCAGGGGCAAAATCCCAGGGTTCACTCTCGTAGAGAATTTCAAGGTTCTTAAACAGTAATCCAGACCCTTACATGAGAAAGAGGGAAGGAGGAGGAAGGCAGAGGGAGGAGGAGGGGAAGATGAAGGGGAGTGGGAAGGGAGGGCAAGCCTGGATGTCCAAGCGACTGTCCCCTGCCCTCTTCCTTCCTCAGTCCCTCTTCAGCCTTTCCCAAAAGGAAGCTGTGGGATGGAGGACCACTCAGAAACTGATTTCCACTCTAATTTCAGGAGGACACGCCTCTCCAAGCAGACAGCCTCACTGCTGAGCTTCTGTCTGCAGAGAGTTTCTCTGTGAATTTATGAGACGCTGTAGAAATGCTGACGGTGTGGTTTTTGCCACACCAGCAGGCAGCCCAGTGCCCTCATTAGACTGGCTTCCTGCAGGCGACAGGGACGGATAGGGAAGGCTATGGGGGCACAGGGAGGAGGTGGATGGCTGACACAGGATAGGTGCCGGTGCATGGGGGCTGCCCAGCAGCCCAGACTCCTGGCAGGCAGGAGGGACATGGCTTCTGCACACCCACCACTCACTGCAGTCCCTAAGTTGCTAAACGAGGTCACGCCAGCCCCGGGGTGGGGTGGGTGCGAGGTCCGAGGACCGCAGGGAGCATTGGGACAGGCCACAGGGCAGCGGGGACTTCTACAGGGCAGCAGGGACTTCCACAGGGAAGCAGGGACTTCCACAGGGCAGCGGGGACTTCCACAGGGAAGCTGGACTACCGAGCAGTGCTTGTCCTAAGAATCCCTCTGGTCTCTCTCCTGAAGCTCATTTGCTCCTTTGACCCCAAAAGCAGGACAAGAGATTCCACGTGGAAGAAAAGGGCCCTTCCCCTCAGGATCCCAGTTTCCCTAAATTTCTTTCTGATTCGTAAGGTATTCATGTTTCCTCAATCCTGCAACGGCCACATGTTTTCATGTCTTTTTTTAAATGCGTAATAATCACCACCAGTTATGGGGGGCTCAGCACGCGGCCGGCCTGTAGTGAGGCAGGAGCCTGCGGGCTCACAGTGAAACGTACTCCCTCCCCTCCTGAGAGCAGCCCCTTGGAGGAAGCGTTAGTTACAGATACGGAACTCCAAGCCCGGAGAGACTGAGCAACCTGCCCCGAGTCCCACAGCACGGAAACTGGGCTGAGGCCGGGGAAGTGCTGAGTGCATGTGTGGGAACGTAGCACAGTGTTTTCACGCCCGTTCCCTCACATGATTCCAGTGCCTGGAGAAGTAACCAGGGCAAGAATCACCCCGGTTAACAGATAAGAAAACTGAGACCAGAGAGGGTCCCGCCAGGAATGGCGGAGCCTGGGGAGAGAAAGCAAGTTCGAGCCTAAACATCCCATGTTCTGGTCCCCAAGTTGTTCTACCCTGCCGGGTAAACTTTTCTTTGAAAGCAATTTTAAAAGATTAAAAATTAATAGGGATAATGCGATGTCGTGACTGGATCAAGCCTGGGGCAGAGGAGAAACCACTGGGGAGGGGTAAGGACAGTGAGGGGCTGAGCCTGGTCAAAGGACAGCAGGGAGCAGCCAAGTGGATGAGGAGGCCCCTCGGAGTGAGGAGAGGAGCTAGCGTGCCGCAGGCTGGGCGGCTGCCTGTACAGGTGGCTGGACAGTGACCACCTTTCCAGACACATTGTGGACATCCTTTCAGGCTGGCCCACTCACGCCTCAACCCCAAGAGGATGGTAGCCCTGATCCTCACACAGGCAGAGGCAGGTGCCATGCCCAGAATCTCTCCTGAGAACACAGAGCCTCTCCCTGTGACCTCCCCAAGCCCAGGAGGCTTTTCTGGGGCCAGATCACTGTGTGTGTGCGTGCGTATGTCTGTGCTCCTGCCCCAGCACTGTGGGGTCTGAGGGGTGGAGGCAGGAGATCCATCCAGCACAGCCGCCCTGACGCAGCCTGGCACCATCCACTGAGCATCTCACCGCCTTTTACTAGAATGATCCTGCAGCTGGGTTCTGCCCACAGATTTTGATACTAAGTGATATTTCCAGCAAAAGTCTTGTAAACTGATCTGTAGGAAGGGCGGGTGATGGAGAAAAATGAGGAGCTGCAGACATTGAATTCAATACCAAATAATCTAATAAGCCCAATTTCATTTTCTTCTCCTACCTTTGATGTTTGCAAATCATTGGCACTTTGGTTTGCACATATATCTCAATGCAAAATGGTGGAGTGGCAATAAATAAATGCATTATCCAGATAAATGGCTGCTGGTCAGGGTGAAACAGCAAAGAACGGTCGGTGCTCTCCGGTGATTTACAAGCAGGAAATTCACTTATTCTCCCCTGACCCTTGGCTGTTTCTGGCTCTCACAATTCTAGAAAAGGGAAAGTGGGCAGAGAAAGGCACAGAGAGCAGGAGGAGGAAGACTCAAGGGCCCCCAGGCCTGGGGAATAATCAGGCAATAATGATGTTTTGGCCTCCAGGGCCGCAGTGCTTCCCAGAGCCTCAGACTGATCTCTGCTTCCACCTCTGGAATATTCAACCAATCCTACACATCTCTGATCTTGCCCCATGGCCCTCCTTGACCTCTCCCCTTCTGCTTCCCAGGCCACGTCATCCCTCCTGGAGGCTACTGAAACACACTGCCAGCCATTGAGCCTCTCATGGCTCTTCTCCAATTGAGCCTGCCCAGAGCTGCTAATGACAGGGTCTTAACCCTCAAATCTTGCCATGGCACTTCCTGCTTAACTCCTCAGTGGCTGTCCTTTTCCACAATCCGCTTGACTCCAGAAACCTCCCACTACAATGCCCTCTCTCTTTCCTTTGTTTTCCCCCACTCTAATGCATGAATAGGCTATGAGCTCTTTAAAAGCAGGGGTTGTGTCTGATTCATGCCAGCTCAGCACTCTAGTAGCAGTGCCTGACAGAGGACAGGAACAGTATGGTGGAGTGGGGTGGAGGTGGAATGGATGGATGGGTGGGAAGGAGTGGATGGATGAGGTGGAGTGGATGGATGGATGGATGGTGGGGTGGGGTGGAGTGGATGGATGGAGTGGGGTGGAGGGGATGGATGGAGTGGAATGGATGGTGGAATGGAATGGGGCAAGGAACGGACGGATAGATGAACGGTGCATATGATGGTGCAGGTGGACGGACAGACAGGACGCGGATGACGGATGGATGGACGGATAATGGCGGAACGGACGAACGTGGCGGATAAATGGACGAACGAAATCGGGCACAGATAGTGGACCTGATTTGGATGGGCGCGGATGGATGCAATGGATGGGATGGAGAAATCGAAGGATGGATGGATGGGTGGATGGGTGAATAGTAGGTGAATGGATGAATGGGTGCACAGATAGGGTGATGGAATGGAATGGATGGATGGAGAATGGATGGATGGATGGATGGATGGATGGGTGGATAAGAGGTGAATGGATGAATGGGGGGATAATGGATATATGGGTGGATGAAAGGATGGAGGCATGGATGGATAAATGGGTGAATGGATGGTTGGGTGGATTGACAGATGGATAGTTGGATGGATGGGTGGCGGGTGGATGAGTGGGTGCATTGATGGGGTAGATGGGTAAATGGCAGTGGGGACATGGATGAGTGGGCTGGTAGGAAAGTGAGTGAGGAATGACTATGAAAGAAAAAGATTCAGCCTAGGCTTTTTGGATTAACTTCTCTGGGGCCCTGAGCAGCCTGTCTGTAGTCTAAGTACCATAAACCTCTGAGAAAGCTGACATTTCACATCATACCCGCTGTGTCTGAGCTCCATGGCAAACCCAGCTCATCCTCCCTGTGAGCACAGCAGACCTACACTGTGCCGTCAAGGCCTCACCTTCCTGGTCTGGTCACCATTCAGGTAGCTGTTCATTCAGCAACGCATGTCTCTCTCCCACCTTGTTTTTCCATCCGTCTGCCATGATGTAGGCCATTGACTAAAATGAACTGTCACAGTCACAGACAGAGCCCTGCAGCCATGGTACAGAAAATGCGTCTGAATCCAATGTGGCTCCTCGCCCAAGCTGTGGGTGCAGAAGCCTGGCCTACTTTGGGTCGATCTAATTGCGGTCGCCCCGCCATGTGGTGCCCTGTTCCTGTTTTTTCCACGGCAACATAATTAGAAATGTTGTCCAAAGTTTTTCAGAACTCACAGTGTACTTTATTTAAGAGCACTGGGTCTTAAGGCTCAGCATAACTGCCCAGGGAAACTGAATGTCATGAAACCATGGCTTGTTTTTAATGAGCCCCTGCAGGCCTCCAGGAATCACTGTATTCTTTACAAACTTGTTCCCCTCTCTGAGTGTTTCTTTTGCCAAAGAATAAATGCTCACCACAGGGATGTACAAAGGGAAGTTGGGCAACGTGTTTAAAATCATACAGATAACTCAACAATTGTCTAAAACCCCAATCCCATACACCCACCCTGGGACTGTCATGCTTCTGCCTCCAGGTTGTCCCCAAGCACATCAAGGAGGCCTTCGAGGAGCTGGGCATGCATCCCTCTCCAGCTTCTAGCTCTGTAGATGCTCCTGCCTAGGCCTGCACCGCCTCATTTTAAAAGGGGAGTAACAGTAACAGCCTCAGGTTGTTGTGAGAAACGGGAAGTCAGGAGAACAAGCACGTGCCAGGTACGAGGCACCACACAGACACCAATTAGTGCATGAGGACAGTGGCCCATGAGCACAGGGCACCATCCCTCTGATCTTCTCCAGTCCCCCTCCCCAGAACTCTCCCAACCATTCCTACTCTTTGGAGCATCCCCTCGCCCCTCCCTCCCCTAGGCTGGATGGACCCTTCCACACAGGCCAGTCAGTCTCATGGCTCCCGGCACAGGGTGCATGCACTTTCACTGCCCCACAGGTCCAGCGGTGTCCACACCTGCTTGGCTTACAGAGCAGGAGCCGCTGAGTTGAGTTCCGCCACTCCACAGACACAGGGCACGGCCCCACTTGCTCCCCCAGGAACTACATGGCCTCTGAAGGACAAGGAGACAAAGGGCTACTGGCTTCAGATGGCTAATTGAGCATGCACCCCTGATTTCACCTCCTCCCAATGCCCCACTCCAAAATAAGCAACACAGTAAGGACATTTTTTAAAAGCCATAAATCCACAAGAACAAGGAAAACAGGAGAGCTGCAATAGCAAACACTGGGAAAGGTGGGAAGTAAACTGAAAGAAGGAATTCCTGAGTCAGCAGTGAAGGAATCGAAGAATCAGTGCAATTCACCCTGCCGACCCCTCAGATTGCCCAGAACCAGCAGCACCAGCAGCTCCTGTAACCAAGGCCAGGGGGTGAAGATAAGATCTAGAGACTGCCGGAGAAGTAGTGAGACCCCCGAGAGTCCCCCTTCCACTCCGCAACTGGCAAGGGAAGCACCCCTACCCTTACCGCCACCCTCCCCGCCCCGCACCCCCTGGAGATGACTGGAGGCTCCCCTTTGAAGACTGGTAAGCAGAGGGTGTGAGGCGGATAGGCACAGAGAGCACCGAGAGTCCTTCTCTGCACGGGGCCATGCGCTGTCCGCATGCATGCCTCCTCTTCCTGGCTCCCAGAACACGGCAGCCAGACCTTTTACCCCTCAGGTAGGAGACGAAAAAGGAACTCAAGACCTGAAGATAAAGACACAGGGGTCTTCATAAGAGCCTCTCCCCTCCAGATCGCTCCACACGCCCCACCTGCCCACTCGCAGCACCCAGCCAATGGTTTCACTCCTGCTCTTGAGTCAAGAGGAATCAGACATTCGAGGAAAGCGTCCATCAACAGAGAGAGAACTAGCAACTTGGAGGGAACCCACACAGAAAGAGAGATGCAAACGAAACCACTAACCATAGCCTCCGAGAGACACAGAAAGTATTACAGCCAGGAAATAAGACAGGGCGGTCTAAAAAAGAATGTTCAGAAAACAAAAGAACTCCTGGAAATTAAAAACTGAATAATAAAAAGATTAAATTAATAAAGGCAACGGCATAATAAAAAGTTGAGGATATTTCACAGAAAGGAGAGAAAGAGCCAGAAAGCAGGATAGAAAACCGTGTTTTGAATAGAGGACCCGTCTGCGAAGTGAGGCTGTGTAGCCAGCATCGTCACTGACCTATCTGGATGCCCACACTCATCTGCGACTTTTTCTCCCCTCTCCCAGCGTTGGGGTGCTCTGTTCTCAGCTCTGCAGCTGCACCTTCCTGCAGGACTCCTCTCCAGCCACCAGAGCCACTTGGCCTGTATCCACCGGGACTAGAAGTGCTGGAAGCCTAGATCCCCCTGGATGGCCTTAGGCAGTAACAGCCAGCTGCAGGAATGTAAAAGCCAGCTCCCTTGCCTTAGGGCAGGAAGACGCTGAACTGTATGTAGCTTCAGCTTTCACACTCCAGTTCCCTGCTGGACCAACCAAAGGCCCTTCCACGGGACTTTGCCTGAAATCTCACCTCTTCCCTCCCCTACTTCCCGACTCCCTCTCCCATTGCCCTCAAAGTCACTGCACACAAACCTCATCTAAGGGTCTGCTTCTGGGAACCTGACCCAAGACAGTGTGCATATTCAAATAATAACTGGAAAAAAAGTTCTGAAAAAAAAAAAAAACACAGAAGACAGAATAAAGGAAATCAAATAAACAAGAAAAACCCCTGCACCGAAGATTGCCACACTGGGGGCTCTGCTGAGTACCCAGCGAAATGCATGAAGACGGAGCCAGCCTAAGTCACCTCACTGAGACAGGTTAGATCACGGAGATAAAATCAGATTCTACGAGTTTTCAGCAAGGAGAAAAGCAGGTCCCATACACTGGAGTGAGACCGAGCAACGCCTTTGGACTTTTCCGAAACACACAGAAGCTAGAAAACCAGGGAGCGACACCTTCTTAGAGAATAATTACTTCCCACCAGAGTTCCATGCCCAGGCACCTATTTATTATCCGCGAGAGTAGAATGAAGATAGCTTCAGATAAGTAAAGTCCTAAAACATTTATCTCATGCTTCCTTTATCAGAAGATACTGGAGAATGTGTGCCAACCAAGAAACAGGCAGGCCCAGGATTCAGGACACCAGAGACCCTTCGCAGGAGAAATATAAAGGGAACCTCCAGGACCAAGGACAAGGAAGACCCCACAGGACAACCCTGGAAGCCAGGGGCTTCCAGAAGAACCCAGAGGGCAACCGGTCCACACTGAAGTAGGGTGGCTCTAAGGACAGATTCGGCGAGGGCTGCCATCCATCACCCGCCTCTGATATTCTACCCCCATCAACCTTAGTGGAACTACAGAGGAGATACCCAACCAAGGGAATACATCAAGGAAGAGGGACCTACGGTCTGGGATACAGGGGCTCCATCCCAGCAGTCCAGGGATGAGAATAAAGGAACTCACCATAAGAGAGTCGCACAGCAGGCCTGGAGAATAATCAGCCCAGAAAGAAGGCTGGAGACCTCCAGGACATAACTTAGGACTATTAGACCACCCAATGTAATTGACCTTGTGGAAACTGTCATGGAAAGGTACTGGAAAAGTATAAAAAGAATAAGTACAGAGAAAACTAAGCAAATGAAAAATAAAGATAAGCCAGTTACTAATTTCAGTGAAAAATACGTATACAACCATAGTATATTATATGACTCTGCTTTGAATAATATTTGCATCATCATATAATATAATCTGTAAACAAGAAAATTCATTGAGAAAACATGGGAATAACTATAGTAGGCCCACCTTATCCACTGACCCCCAGTGGATGTCTGAAACTGCAGATGATACTGAACCCTATATATTCTGTTTTTTTGTGTACATATATACCTACGATAAACTTTAATTTATAAATTAGGCACAATAAGAGATTGACAATGTCAACCTAAGCCAGACACAGTGACTCAAGGGCTGGGCACAGTGGCTCACGCCTGTAATCCCAGCACTTTGGGAGGCCGAGGCATGTGGATCACTTGAGGTCAGGAGTTCGAGACCAGCCTGCCAACACGGTGAAACCCCATCTCTACTAAAAATACAAAAATTAGCCAGACGTGGTGGTGCATGCCTGTAATCCCAGCTACTCAGGAGGCCGAGGCAGGAGAGTCGCTTAAACCCGGGAAGTGGAGGTTGCAGTGAGAAGAGATCATGCCACTGCACTTCAGCCTGGGTGACAGAGTGAGACTCAGTCTCAAAAAAGGAAAAAAGAAAAAAATACCAATGTCAACCTAAAGGAAGAAACTGAGGTAAAGTTAAAATAAGTAGAGACTTTTTTTTGGAATAGGTTTGGGGACTGCAACTCAGGAGACACAGATTCGAGTTGCCCTGAATATATGCTCCAACTGGCAGCAGTTACAAGTGGGATTTTAAAGAGAAAAAGAAAGGGCAATTCCTAAGTTGAACAAAGGCTATTGATTAGCTACACATTGTTCTTTGTATCACAAATTCCGGGAACATGAAGACAGTGACAGGAGATCACATTGTGCAAGTTGTGGTAACATAATAGATAATTTCTCAGCTAGTCTGGAAACTACAGGGGAGAAAAAATCAAAATGCATTTTAAAAATTAGCCCCGGGGATGGGTGCAGGACTAAAATCTCATGCTCATGTCTCTCTGGGCCTGATACATTTTGCAGACCTCACATTCTTTAGACTGCTCTGAGTCATTTTTCTTCCTTATTTTCCCCTTTTGACTGAGATCTTTCTCTTACAAAAGCATTGATGAAGTCTGGGCGTGGTGGCTCATGCCTGTAATCCCAGCACTTTGGGAGGCCAAGGCGGGCAGATCACAAGGTCAAGAGTTCAAGACTATCTTAGCCAACACGGTGGAACCCCATCTCTACTGAAAAATCAAAATGCATTTTAAAAATTAGCCCTGGGGATGGGTGCAAAATTACAAACATTACAATTATAAGTAATACAAAAATTAGCTGAGTGTGGTGGCATGCACCTGTAGTCCCAGCTACTTGGGAGGCTGAAGCAAAAGAATCACTTAAACCCAGGAAGCAGAGGTTGCAGTGAGCCAAAGATAGCACCACTGTACTCCAGCCTGGTGACAGAGCAAGACTTCATCTCAAAAGAAAAAGCATTGATGACTGACATTTTAAATGTAAGTTTGTCCCATGTCACTGAGGAGGCTCATTCCCAAGTAATTTCATCCTGTGTCGGAGGGAAATGGGAGAGGTACTATAGCTTAAGAACTTAGTGAGGCCTCAAGGCCAAGTTGATTGTCAACACAATGGGACAGAGCAGCTAGATCTCAGTCAGGCCATCACATACAAAAGAACAGCGGTGTGTTGGATCATTTCTAAGCATCCAGCCATCATGATTTTAGTTTTTGTTGTTGCCTTTAGACATCTAGAAATACAAGGCAAGATCAATTTAAGGATCAAAAATACACAACTAAGAACAAATATTAAGGAAACCATTTGAAATCCAGACTTGCAAGTGTTCCTTTTCGTGAAGGTAATCAGTCAAATGCTGTAAGTGATCTGTTTTTCCAACATCTTGCAGCCATCTCGCCCTTTGAGTGATTTTTTCTAACCAAGTTTCCACTTCTCATCCTGCTCTGAAGCACAAGGCACCTGGCCATGGGCCAGCTTCAGTTAGAGATCTTGATGATGGAAGATGTCCACTTAGGCAGAGCTGCCCTTTTAAAATGAGGAATGTGAACTTGTGAGTCAATGCCATTGAGCTGCACAAGGATTGATTAACAATACCTGATATGGTACCTTCCAGAATGGTCGAAAGGAGTTCTTTATTTCATGGCGTTTCCGATACATAAAACTGGAATAAAATTGGAAGCCATGATCTTTGATGACTTCGTCTCTGGGGAGCTCGTTGTTAAAATAATCCTTAATTAATTTAGAAGTTTTAGTGAGAAGCTTTATAAGGCCTTGGCAATAATGAAGAATGTCACCTTTAAGGAGAGCTCGTTCCACTCCTTCATCTAGGTGGGTGGGTTTTCCTGTTATTATCCCAAAAACAGAAAGCTGACACTTTCCAAATGGGGAAGCATGTAAGTTACGTGACACCAACAGAAGACCCTTAGGCCAGGGAATGTTAAAAGTCCCTGTAAGCCTTGCCAACTAATTTTTTTTTTTTTAACGGAATCTCACTCTGTCTCCCATGCTGGAGTGCGATCTCAGCTCACTGCAACCTCCACCTTCCAGGTTCCAGCTATTCTCCTGCCTCAGCCTCCCGAGTAGCTGGGATTACAGGCATGCACCACCAGGCCTGGCTAATATTTGTATTTTTAGTGGAGACGGGGTTTCATCATGTTGGCCAGGCTGGTCTCGAACCCCTGACCTCAGGTGATCTGCTCATCTCAGCCTCCCAAAGTGCTGGGATTACAGGCATGTGCCACCAGGCCTGGCTAATTTTTGTATTTCTAGTAGAGACGTAGAGACGGGATTTCACCGTGTTGGCCAGGCTGGTCTCGAACTCCCAACCTCGGGTGGTCTGCTCATCTCGGCCTCCCGTGCCAACTGATTTTTATCATCTAGTTTGTGTATCCCACCGGGCTGGAAGACTGAGGGTGTCATGCACAACAGAAATGCTGAAAAATAGGCCATAAATGACAAGTAGCATGAAGGATTTGACACTGAAATGGGTTCCCAGGCTGCTGTGAAGCTCAAAAGAACCTCCCCCAGAAGAAATAAAACTTAACGTGGCCCTGGTTAAAGATGCAATTGGCAAAGAAATTTGGTCTTTTTGTTTTCAGTGTACTCGAAAGGTGTATAGAAATCTTTTACAATCTCTTATTAATACTACAAAAGAATCTTATTCAAAAGAAAAACAAACTCAACCTTTGTATTAATGTATTAGTAATATTAAACCTAATTTTAATAAACCCTTACAAACAGATCTATCTAATCAGCTTTGACCACAAAATAAGATTTCCATAAATCCTCCATGTAAAACAATCTTTAAATAACTAGGCAAAATTACCTTTTCTTTAATAAAGTAACACATTCTCTGTCTTTCTTATCATTTTCTGTCTTTCTTATAATTTTCCTTACCAAAACCATATCCTACTTTTCTGTTTTTTGTTTTTTGGTTGTTGGGTGTTTTTGTTTGTTTTTTTTTTGAGATGGAGTCTCACCCTGTCTGCAGGCTGGAATGCAGTGGTGTGATCTCAGTTCACTGCAATCTCTGCCTCCTGGGATCAAGTCATTCTCCTGCTTCAGTCTCCCAAGAAGCTGGGATTACAGGCACCCACCACCACACCCAGCTAATTTTTGTGTTTTTAGTAGAGACAGGGTTTCACCATGTTGGCCAGGATGGTTTCGATCTCCTGACCTCGTGATCCGCCCCCTCGGCCTCCTAAAGTGCTGGGATTACAGGCGTGAGCCACCGCGCCTGGCCTCCTACTTTTCATATACATTCTGCTTATAGAATTGTTTTTCTTACATCTAATAGTTTTAATTATATATATATTAGCTACAGTCTTAACTCTTGGCAACTGTAATTTCTGGTGAAAAACCAAGAAAGTAAGTAATTTTAATTGTTATGTATCAGGTACAGAGCCCGGGACAGAGGACGGAGCTGTGAAGACCATGCCTGCAGAACGTGATCCCTCCCAGCATGACCAGGGGGCAGAAGCCAGCAAGGATGTGTTGGGCTTGGCTCTGCCACACAGCTGGTGGCCTAGACACTGTGGACATCCATATGACTTCGGTTCTCACCACGGCCACCTCCTAAACCGCAGAATCTAAAGGCTCAACACCAAAGATGTCAGCGCACAGTAAGATGTGCACAATACTCCAGGGAAGCCCAGCCGCCTGCCCTCACAGCTTTAGCTCCCAGAAAAAAATCACAGAAGCATAAAAAGTATCACAGAAGCTACAGTTTTACAACCTTAAAACATCTAGCTGAGACAGTATCTATCTGTTCACCAGTAGACTTGGGCAAAAAAATGTCTACAATTCTGAAGACATTTCTATTTTGCTTTACCAACAATGTTTAAGCTAGCTTTATTTACCGAAGATTGCTAAAGTCATGTAAACTTGAAAGCATTTGGGCACGCGATATGTGAGTACTCATGCACTTATAAGTCAATTTGGTACCATGCAGGCAACATGCACACAGACATGTACCCATGTAAACATAAAAACAGAGATAGGCACAAAAATTGTACGGCTTTGACTTTAAAATTTTAGCCATGAGGCAAGTAAAACTCTCTAGTTTAAAAGGACACTTGGATTAAACTGTGCCTCTGTAAATGGAACAAATTAAAATTTATCTGTCCCACATGGCTGAAGCCCTTACTGGGTTTTGGAGAAAACAGGGTAACAAATTAACATCTTGAAACACAGAGAAAGAATTTACATTTTCAAAAGGGTTTTGGTTTTGTCACAGAAAGATTAAGAATCAATCCCACAGGAACACAGAACCATAAGAATTCACCACAGGATTGATAAGGAGCCCAATTTCATTTAGATAGGTAGCTTCCAATTCGGTCTTTGTTTTCCAACTGGGCCACTGAGCTCAGGGTAGAGCTCATTAATGAACAGAGCCCGCAAAGCATGTGTCGCTCCCAGGGCCTAATACTTACAAATGTGAAAAGCAGGCCCAGCTGAAAGGCAGAGCATCTAGATCTTCCGAAATCAAGGATCCCACTTTACATTGAACCCCATGTCCCCCAGATGAGGAAAACCTGATGGGGCCAGGTCCTGCAACACTTCCGCAGAGTTCCTCACTACAAGACATTTGCCCGAGACTGCTGGGTGATCCAACACCAACCAGCCCCCTCTGCTGTCAGCCCAGCCCCCGGGGGAGTCCTATCCCTCGGTGGTGAGTGTTCCCACAGTGTCCAAGTATCCAAACCACGCTTTTCTTATCTAAACACACAAAGAAACAAGTAATCCGTGTCGTAAATACATTCACTGCAACGGCTGCAACCACCTCCAAAACTGCAGCTCTCACAACTCACTCACCAGCCATCACACACACAAAGATCACGTTCCCTCTCGCAATCCAATGGACCCCCTGGTGCCCACAAAGCCAAAGAGATCGGGTAACTCAAAGTAAAAGAGGGCAGACTTTTAGCCCTCAGAGGGACATGCCCACTGCTCTTGGGACGCCACGAGGAAAGCAAAAGGCCTCGCAAAGGGCCTGTGGTGACTTTTCCTGCGTTCCTCAAGAGGGCTCAGGGCTGTTGGAAATCTCCAGATTTCTTCATGTGGTATCTAACATGGCAAAAGGAACGAGGAGCAGAAATGGAAGGAAACAGACCAAGTCCTAGAGGAGCCAATTTGGGGAGATTTTAAGGTTTCTAAAAGGCCAATGTTGGGAGGCTAAGACGGGCAAATCACTTGAGGTCAGAAGTTCAAGACCAGCCTGGCCAACATGGTGAAACCCTGTCTCTACTAAAAGTACAAAAATTAGCCAGGCATGGTGGTGGGTGCCTGTAATCCCAGCTACTTGGGAGGCTGAGTGGAAGAATCGCTGGAACCCGGGAGGCGGAGGTTGCAGTGAGCCAAGATCACACCACTGCCCTCCAACCTGGGCAACAGAGGGAGACTCTGTCTCAAAATAAATAAATAAATAAAATTAAAAGCCAGTGAAGTTTTACATTTTTGTCAGCAAAAATCATGCCAACAAGAAAGGAAGCAAACAGAGGGACCAAACATGTTTGAAAAGCAGATTCCGTGGACTAAAAAGCAATTCCCAGAAACAGTATCCAAAAGAGAAAAGGAAGAAAGGAAAAAATTATAGTTTGAAAATCAGCTTTTAATTAAGCCTGCTCTGACCATACAGCTCATTAGAAAATCCTTTCAAATCTCTTATTACCAGATTGCAGTCAGGGCAATCAGAAAGTGGGCTTCCCATTCATTCGTCTGGTTCTAAAACGTGCATTTTCCCATTGTGTGTGCACATATATTAATTTAGAAATGTCGAAAGACCCCCAATTTGGCCATTGCTACTTGGGGTGAGCTTGAGTTGCGTGGGTCCAAGGTGGAGCTCCACAGGTGTTCTACACAAATACAGCTGGTGTTTCCGAGGGCCGGGGGATGATCCTTAAGGGAAAACTCAGCTTTGACAATCAGCTTTGACAAATTCCCTTTCAAAAGTGACCAAGGCTGGAACAATGTACTGGGCTGAAGTGTGCTGTTCTGTGAGTGCCATTCCTCAAAGTCGTGATTCATTCTTTTTTTTTTTTTTGAGACAGAGTCTTGCTCTGTCGCCCAGGCTGGAGTGCAGTGGTGCGATCTCAGCGCACCGCAACCTCTGCCTCCCAGGTCAAGCGATTCTCCTGCCTCAGCCTCCCGAGCAGCTAGGACTACAGACACATGCTACCACACCCAACTGATTTTTTTGTATTTTTAGTAGAGATGGGGTCTCACGGTGTTAGCCAGGATGGATTCACTCTTTTTACATATCTCGGAATCTCTCATTACTTTTCAGCAGCAGAGCACTCAAGGTGCCAGATGACCAGCCCTTTTATGTGCACCTTCTGGCTAAGCCAAAAGTCCCTGCAGATATTTTTCTCGAAGGGAGGTCCTATAAGGCTGCTACGTATCATGGACAAACATTTCAACACCTCCATAAAGTCTCTGGTCACCTAGAGTCCCCCAGTCAGTATGGAGGGAGGGAGTGTCTCTTAACTTGGGAGTGGGAGAACTCACTCTCATGTTGTTTTCCGTTTAAAACCAGCAGGAATTGATTAAATTAAAATACAAGCCCACATTACAAATAATAGGAAGCAGCTGCAATTTTTAAAGGGTGCTATGCAATTTTAGGCCAAAAAATACAATGAAAGAACTTACGCTAGACTACCAATGCTGTAACCCAAACCTTTTGCCATGAGGTAGAGGCAGAAAAGGCAGAAGTTCTCTGCAGAGGTTTTTACCCAAATCTCCTGTCCAGAGAAGAGGTGAAAGCCCTCACTTTTAAAAGAAAGAGAGAGTTTGAAAACAAAATCTAGACCTCAACTCAAAGGAACTGAGGTCTGGATTCAAGAGGACTCACTCTTTGTACCCAGGGAAACCTCTGGAGTCGAAGGAACGCAATCGGTTCATCCTGGTACTGAGTGCCATGTCCAAGAGTGCCCAGTGGCAAGGGGGCGTCACTGTGAAATGTCGACCCAAAGGAAGAAACGGAGGCAAAATTAATATGAGTAGAGAGTTAATTTGGGACAAGTTTGAGGACTGCCACCCAGAGGACATAGACTCAAGTTTCCCTGAATATATGCTCTGATAGCAGCAGTTACAGTGGGGTTTTAAAGGAAAAAAGATGGGACAGGCAGTTCTTTAGTTGACATAACCTATTGATTGGCTATATGCTGCTTTTTGTATCACAAATTCCAGGAACATGAAGATAATGGGCGAGGGCTACATTGTGCAACTGGTAACATTTTCAGTAATTTACCAGCCAGTCTGGAAACTATAGGGAAGAAAACAGAGAAACTAGAATGACTTTAAACAATTAACCCTGGGTTTGGGTGCAGGGGTTGTGACTGAAATCTCATGCTTATGCCTCCTTGGGCCTGATCAGTTCTGCAGAACTTACCTTTTTTTTTTTTTTTTGAGACTCAGTCTTGCTCTATCGCCCAGGCTGGAGTCCAGTGGCGTGATCTCGGCTCACTGCAACCTCCCCCTCCTAGGTTTAAGCGATTCTCCTGCCTCAGCCCCCCGAAGAGCTGGGATTACAGGCGTGTGCTACCGCACCTAGCTAATTTTTGTATTTTTAGTAGAGACGGGGTTTCACCATGTTGGCCAGGCTGGTCTTGAACTCCTGACCTCAGGCAATCCACCCACCTCTGCTTCCCAAAGTGCTGGGATTACAGGCGTGAGCCGCCGCGCCCAGCAGACCTTACATTCTTTAGACTGCTCTGAGTCACCTTTCTTCGTCAACAACAATAACTGATGATAAAATCGAGAAGTCATAACAATCGACTGTGATAAAAGTTATGTGAATGTGCTCTCCTTCTCTCTCCCTCCAAATATCTTCCTGTACTATGCTAACCATTCTTGTGATCGTGTGAGATGATAAAATGCCTACATGATGAATTGAAGTGAGGTGAATGACATAGGTATTGTCACATAAATGGAAAATCCCAGAGGTAAACAGTGTGTGAGTTTTAAACTGCACAGCATTCTGAGTAGCACCCAGGACATGAATCCTCCCTATGTCCAGCACGTCCATGCTGCAGACGCTGCCCACCCATTAAGTCACTTAGTAGCCATCTTGCTTATCAGATGGGCTGTTACGGTATTTCAGTGCTTGCCTTCAAGTAATCCTTATTTTACTTAATAATGACCTAAAGCACAAGAGTAGTAACAGAATATGTTCACACCACAATTGACCACTGATGAAATGAAACCTCAGACACAAAGCCATCGATAAGGGAAGGACTCCTGTACTAGGGAAAACAGGGAGGGTGTGGATGAAAGAGAGTGGAGGTGTAAGAGAGCTCAAATCCTCAACTTCTGCCAGAATAAGTCTACAGATAAAGCCTAAACTGATCAAATATGTTTGTGTATAGCAGTATAGGAACATTATTGAGGAAGAGAGAGATGTGGAAATATTAGCAAAATGAAAGAAGCTAAAAGGTTATAAATGTAATTGCCTCTGGATTTAGGAAGTCTGATGACAAATTTAACACATCCTTTGTAGAAGCCGAGTAGAAACTGCCCCTTCATTCTCTGAAGGTTCACTGAAAGGAAACTAACAAACGGCATATTAATAGGAGAAAAGGCACACAAATTTATTAACATGCATGGGAGTCACACAAAATACAAGAACTCAAAGAAATGGCCACATGGTTGATGCTTTTATACCATCTTGAGGTTACAGAAAGAATGGGGGCCCCAGCCACGGCCAAGAACAGGTAATGGAAGTGGGAGAAGAGGAGGCCTGGCTACCAGAGGTGGTCTTGTTGTGTAGATGAGACCTCACAGGCTGCAGCCCTCCTCAGAGAGAATAGATGGTAAATGTTTATTTAAGACTTTTAAGGGTGTCAAACTCCTGGTTAACCATTCCTAGACAGGACAAAGGAAGACCTCAGATAAAGTCAGCTGCATCAATGCAGGTTTTCTGTAGAGATGCAAATCTCCCTGCAAAAGACAACTTTGCAGGGCTACTTCTGTCTGCAGGCCCTCTCTGAATGGCCATCTCAAGATATACCAAAGAAGTGTATTTTGGGGTGAAGTATCTTGGTATCCTTCACTACACCCCTGTGAAATACCACCATCACAATCAAGACGATGAACACAACCATGGTCCCCAAAAGCTTCCACATGCCCCTGGCTCTTACCTCCTCCCAGTCCCCAGGCAACCCCTGAGCTGCTTTCTATCACTATACATTACTTTGCATTTTCTACAACTGTATATAAATTAAACCATACAGCAATTGTTCTTTTTATTCTGTGGCACAGCAAAAATTTTTTTAGTTATCTTCCTTTTTTTAGTGAAAACATTTAAGATCTACTCTCAGCAAATTTCAAGAGACAAGGTCCCCACGTGAGCCATGAAACAGAAGGTACCACCTCACCTGCTCCTTCCCCAACAGAGAGCGGATGGGACCCGGGGCTAAGGTGGAGGAGGGCAGGGAGGGGAGCCACAAAGCTTCGGTCACTGAAGACCTCCTATCCCTCAGCCCTCAGCCCCAGCTCCGCTGCAAAAGTAGGCATGACTCAACCACCAGACAAGCTCAGGGCACCCCCAGAGCTGTGAGAACATTTCCTGTAGAGACCCCAGGAGGCAGCAGAGAAGGCCTGAGTCAGCCTCCTCAGTGCCTTGTGCCTAGAGGAGCAACAGCATGGCCAGGTGCATGCTTGTGGTCTCAGGGTCCCATGCAGAGGGTCCCATGCAGAGAGGACACAGAGTATGTGTCAAGTGCCAGGGCACCACAGACCAAGGCAGGACCTGGATGTCTCACCAGATGCCAGCAGGAGACAGCAAGCACCAGGACCTAGCCTGGGCCATACACACTTAGCAGGAGAGGCCCCGTGACTCTCTCCTGCCAGCTCTGAAGCCCTGCCTCGGTTTCCGAGAGCTGCAGTTCTCCACAGCCTAGACTGAGCCAGGGGAGAAAAGTTTGGTGGTTGGAGTGGGAGGCAGCAAACTTAAACCAAAAATACTTGGGATAGAAAAGATTGACATCAATACATTTCCTTTTTTTTTTTTTTTTTTTTTTTTTTGAGATAGGGTATCACTCTGTCACCCACGCTGGAGTGTGGTGGCATGATCATGGCTCCCTGAGGCCTTGCACTCCTGGGCTTAAATAATCCTCCCGCCTCAGCCTCCTGTGCAGCTGGGACTACAAAGGGCTACACACCATGCCTGGCTAATGTTTTGATTTTTTGTAAAGACAGGGCCTTGCTATGTTGCCTGAGCTGCTCTCGAACTTCTGGGCTCAAGTGATCTCCTGCCTCAGCCTCCCAAAGTGCTGGGATTACAGATGCGAGCCACTGCGCCCAGCCACATTTCAAACTTCAGAGCCCTGAAGACAAACAGAAAATCCTATGAGCTTTCAGGAGAGACATAAAAATAAGTTGACCGGCCGGGCGTGGTGGCTCAAGCCTGTAATCCCAGCACTTTGGGAGGCCGAGACGGGCGGATCACGAGGTCAGGAGATCGAGACCATTATGGCTAACCCGGTGAAACTCCGTCTCTACAAAAAGTACAAAAAACTAGCCGGGCGTGGTGGCGGGCGCCTGTAGTCCCAGCTACTCCAGAGGCTGAGGCAGGAGAATGGCGGGAACCCGGGAGGCGGAGCTTGCAGTGAGCTGAGATCCGGCCACTGCACTCCAGCCCAGGCGACAGAGCGAGACTCCATCTCAAAAAAATAAATAAATAAATAAGTAAATAAGTTGACCTGGGTTAGATATAATAATCCAGGAATCACCAGAGAGTCTTGTTAGTAATTCTAAAATCTGTTTTTAAAAATCAATATATATACATATGGCAATACCTTCAAAATTCCATAGAAAAATCATTTTGATCAGAGAATTCTATACCAGCTGTGTAAGTTTGCCAGGGCTGCTGTAACAAAGTGTTGCAGACTGGCTTAAACAGAAATTTATTTTCTCACGATTCTGGAGGATGGACATCTGAGATCCAGGTGTTGGCAGGTTTGGTTTCTCCTGAAGCCTCTCCCCTTGGCTTATAGAGGGCCACCTTCTCGCTGTGTCCCCAGGAGGTCATCCCTCTGTATGGTCTGTGTCCTAATCTTCTCTTCGTATAAGGACACCAGTCAGACAGGATTAGGGCCCACCATAATAGCCTCATCTTACCTTAACTACCCCTTCAAAGGCCCCATCTCTAAATACAGTCACATTCAGAGGTACTGGGGTTAGGACTTCAACATGCAAGTTTGGGAGGCAGGGGGACACAATTCAGCTTGTACCACCAGCCAAACAATTCTGACATTTTCAGACACGCAGGCCCTCGGATTGCCCTCCCTGCACCCTTCCTTCCAGCCCTTCAGAAAATGAGCTTTTCCAAATCAAGGGCATGACGTCATCAAAGCTGGCATCATCCTGCCAGGGCTGCAGGAGACAGAAGCCCAGTGGGACGGAGAGCTGAGCACTGTCTCCAGTCCAGCAATGAACGTAGACTCCATGATGGCTGAGCCGCAGGGCCAGAACGGCCAGGGCAGCTGGGAGATCAGGGGCTCCCAGGGAGACTTTGCAGGACAGTGCAATTGACGGAACAGCTAATGTACTGGAACACCATGAGAGGAAATTTACTCCAACAGGAAGGGGTGCCAGCAACAGGAGAGGAGTTTGGGGATCAATTAACGACAAGCACAACAAAGATAAATGTAAAATATACAGATGGTTATTCACTCTGAATAAAACAAAAACGTTATGCAAGAAAGAAAAATAAAATGAAGTAAACGAAAAATAGAAAGCAATCATCAACTGCAGGTAAAACGAAAAACTTGTGCAGGAATGGGCTTGGCTGTGAAAGGCCCTAACATAGTCACAAAGTAACAATATAAGCACTGGGTGTTAATCTTGTCAACGATGATGGGACCACCCTCAACTCCAAAATAAAAAGCAGAGCTCAACTCATTGCCAGCTCAGGCAAGGGAAAGCACTGCTGCTCAGGCAGCCTCCTGGAGGAAGCAGAGCTGGGAGTGCAGGAATCAGTGGACCACCGGGTGGGGGATGATGCCATCATCCATCCCTTGAAGGTTATTGGGTGAAAGAGAATGTGGTTGATTGGCTGGCCCTCCTGGGTTTAGTCAAGTAGTTCATTCCCTGACTGGCTGAGTTTCAGTGAGAGACTGACACTGATTGGTTGGCTACAAAACATGTTTCCTAAGGCTTTTGAAAGAGTTTTAAACCGGTTCTGCTGCTGCTTGTTGCCATGGCTATAGAATAATGGGTCTTTTCCTAGGAGTGTGGGAACGCTAGTATTCTCAAGCCGCCCAGAATTAGGATGTAACTGTGTTGTTGATAAAGGGAGATTGGAAGTGTGGGGAATCTGTGTGTGGTATTGCCTACTTTCCCACCTTCCAGGGAGGGGAGTAAAAGGGTAACACCAGAAACCGGAAAGTCAAAGTTAGCCATGCAAGCACTTTACTTAGAGTTATGAACACACCATCAAAAGAACGGCTGAGGCTGGTGTCCTCCAGGGAGCCAGAAACTGCGAGGTGGGACGAGGGACTGCCGCCTTGCCTGACAAACCTTGAGGGGCTTTTCCACACCTTCAACCTCATAGACGCATAACTTTAATAAAATATTTGTTTAACTGTGTATGATTTTTTGGAAGTTTTCACCTGTAAGTTATTAAAATGTTTTTTGTAAAAAAATAAGAGTCCCACCCCTGGCACACTATGGCTGCCCTGGGTGCTTAGTCTCTGCGTTGATGGAGGGCACTCCCTTGCTGACCTCCCTCACTCACTGTAGCCTCTGAGGAGGTGGAGAAGTTTCAGGTGCCAGCCCAGACACACCTCCCTGGGCCCACACCACGTACACCCTGTGTGGCTCCTTCAGCCAGAAGCTGGAGGGTAAACTTCTCCCCCAGCTCAACAGGGGGTCCCTAAATCAAGTTGAACAAAAACCAGGCACAAAACTAAAGTAGGAGATGAAAAGGTGATTGAAGAGGGCATCAATAAAGAACTCTTAAACATCCATATTAAAAAAAAAAACTCAAGAAAAATGAGCAAAACACACAAACAGCACAAGCAGGCATTTCACAGAAGAAATACGCATAAGAAAAGTTGTCATTCCTCATCAGTGGTCAGAGAAACGCAAATCAAGGCCCCAGTGAAATTCCATTTTACATTCATTTGGCAGAAACTGATGGGTCAAAAGAGAAGTGGTGTTAGGGAGAGGATGCAGGTGTGGACCACGGCCGCACGGCTGGTGGGAGTGCACACAGGTACGGCTATGTTGGAAAATAATTGGCGTATCAATGTGGACCAGACACATAAACTAAGGCCCAGCAGTGCCACCCCTAGGTATATATCCCAGGGAAACTCTGGCACGTGTGTACCAGTATGTGTGGACAATAATGTTCATGGCGGCATTCACAGAACAAAACTGGAAACATCCCAGGTGCCACACAGAAGAGAATGCGGCTCATTCACATGGCGGAATTCCACACATCAGTCAGCACAACTGCACCAAAGGGACAGTCGACGGTGTGGGTGATCTGGGAAGCATCTTGTCAGGCAAAAACTGCATTCCACGAGAGCACACGTGGCATTAAACCCCGTTTAGGAGGAGCATCAAGCTGAGCTTTACACACAATGATAGACCTAGGATTCAAAGAAGTGTACTAAATAATTCCTTAATCCAGGCATCATTAAATGACAACTTTTCCCCCTGGGAATCTAGAACTTGCTGTGCAAATGCTCCAGACCCGTGGCAGAGGAGCGCCTCTCCCTGGAGGCTGCACAGCTGCCTTCCGGTCTATTAGAAGCCATTAAATCCTGAGACACACACCCTCCCCTTCTCCCCCTGCAGCACTCCAGGGTCAGGGGGCACCAAGGGCCTGACCGTGGGCCTAATTGACACCGTCCCTGCAGCCCTCATCCTGATCTCATCAGGAAGATCAAAAGTGGGGGGTGGGGGATGGACCCATAGCCAGGGCAGAAGGGATGTTCACGGCTGTAGCTAGCGTGGTGGAAGGTGGTGTGGACAATTGTGCAGAGTTGCGGGGAGCAGACCGTGCTAGGGTGACAGAACTTCAGAGCTAAGCCTGGGACAGGCGGGCTGAGATGCTTGTCACCCACATGGCCCTCCAAGGGCCCAACCCCAGAGGGCTTCACCACATCACCATGGCCTGGATCTGATGTCTCTCCAGGCTCCTCAGGGACAGGCCATCGTCATCTTCAAGTATCAGCCAAGGGGACCTCAGAACTATTTGGGTTCTCCGTTGAGACCCCCCATTCTTATGAGCACCCCATCACCAGCAAGAGAGAATCTCTTCACTTCTAATGGAATTGGATTCCCAAAGGGAATTCTGGCCTTCTCTGTCCCATCCATTAGGCTCTGACGTTGATAAAAGGAGTCCCTTATCTCATAGGATTTTAAAGACCTGTAGCCCTAGACACATTGAACACACATGGCAGCCTTCATGAAAGGCGCTTTGACCACAAGCTCTGTCTGGCATAGACAGGCTGCCCGTGAAATGAAGGTCCCTTGCACCCCAGGAGGGTGGTCCCTTCCTGGGGAGGGGAGAGCCAGGAGAGAGGAGGCTCCTGCCTCCCTTCATGAGGCTGACTAGAGCTGGGCTGTATTCAGGTCCTTAAGGGGAAATGGCCGTGTGGTCAGCGAGCAGCCCTGTCACTTGGGGTCCTCAGAGCCCCAGCACTGTCACTGGCCTTGAGGCATCAGGCACAGCAGCTGTCAGGAAGGAGGAGGTGGCCATGCCAGGTTCCTGTGGTCTTTTCAGTCATCTGGTCTCCAACAGCCAGGACCCCAGGCCTGGAGACGCCCACTTGCCTCCTCTGTTTGTCATCGCTGCTGTTGCCGCTGTGTTTGTAGACAGTGCCATCCCCAGATTGACTCAGCGCAGACCACAGGACAGGAGTTTCCTGCGCACCATCCTTGACCCTCCCCTGTACCTGCCCGGCCGGTGTGCCCCTCCCCAGGTGACAGCTGAGGCTCAGAAGGGAAGAACTCGCCTTCTTCACCTGCAGAAGGACCCCATGCATCTGACTCCAAAGCCCTTCTCAGGAACCCTGAAATGATGCTTTGAAAGTGCCTGCCTTTTCAAAGGGCCTATCCGGACCACTGGCAATTCAGCATGGCCTGGGCTTAAAGGCCAGGCCCCTCCTGGGAGAAGTGTGGTCTCCATAAGGAGGACGCATAGGAAAAGGCCAGGGACGGGGAAAGAAACTGAGGCTGCTGATGTAATCCCGTGGGGTGCCTGGCTGGGGCTGGGTGTTGAAGTGTGCCTGGTGACTTGGCAAAGGCTGTGCACTCTGCCCTGCCCTGTGTGCCCCAAGGTGAAGTGGGCAGTGACTTAGGCCTGCCCCTCTCCCACCCAAAGCCTTTCTTCTGTCTAGATTTCAGGTATACCTGGCTGATCCCAGCTAGGTGCCAACTGGGCTGGTTCCTTCCAGCCTCTGCTTGGTGTGAAGATTCCGTCTTCTCCTATGTCCTGATGTCTGCACAGGTGGGGTAACTTCTAGAAACTTTCACTAACCCCATATCCTTGCCACAGCCCCTCAAGTTTCTCCACTTTTCTTCTCCAAAATCCCATCTCACTTCCTATGGGAAGAGCCAGGCCTTGGGGAGCTAGTTCTGCAATCTGGCTGTCTTTGTAAATCTGCTCCGAGGCCCTGGGGATGGAGGCTAATGTGCCCCCAGGCTACCCCCTACCCTCAAGAGTGGGGCAGGGCTGGTATCCTCAGTGATCCTAGGAGAGTCACTGTCCCCACACCACGCCCTGCTCCGCTCTGTGCTCAGCCCTGGTCCAGGTGCTGAGACCCGACGGCACACACAGGATGCTCACAAAGCATGTTAGAACGAGACTCCATGCAGTAAGTAGGAAGGGGACAGCCAGGGCCATGGGACGTGCTGGGTAAGGGGTGTGAACTCAAAGGCCTCACTGAGGGGTGGCTTTGGGACAAAGAAGTCTGTGAGGGAGCTGGCCATGTGGACATCAAGGAACCGGCATTCCCGCTGAGGAACCAGCAAAGACAGAGGCCCAGCCATGGGAGGGCCTGGGTGTTTGAGGAGCATGGCAGACCTGGGGCCCAGGAGCAGGCTAGCGGCCAGAGTGGAGCAAGTGGGGCCTGTGGCTCCTGCTAGGGCACTGCGGACCCCTGGAGGGGTCTGCACAGGAGCGGGCTGTGGTTGGTGCCTAGAAGCACGGTGCTGCTGTGGTGAGGAAGGACTGGTGGGAGGCAGGGGAGGCTGGGGAACCTTCTAGGTGATGCACTGGCCAGCTCAGGACCCTGCAGCAAATGCCACCAGCTGACAGAGACTCCTGTCATTCTGTTCTGGAGCCTGAGAGCCAGAGAGCAAGGTGTCAGCTGGGCTGGTTCCTTCCAGGACTCTCTGCTTGGCGTGGAGATGCTGTATTCTCCCGTCTCCTCACATGGCCTTCCCTCTGGGTATCTGTGTCCTCATCTCCTCTTCTCAGAAGGACGCTAGTCAGCTTGGATCAGGGTCCCACCCATGTGGTCTTGTTTCCTTTAATCCCCTCTTTAAAGCCCCTATCTCCAAATGCAGTCACATTCTGAGGTCCTGGGGTTCAGACTTCACCATATGAATTGTTGGGGGGGTAATCACACAATTCTTCCCACTACAGTGACAATGACAGGAATCCTGGGGAGGCATCGTGGGGGCTGGGGCCATCGCAGCAGCAGGAAAGACGGTGAGAAGGAGTCAGATCCCACAGGCAGGCACCGAGGGAGGGTGCAGAGACAGCCTGCCCAGGTGAAGGCAGTAAGGGGTGCACAGTCCACAGTGAATTTATACCACCAATGACACCGATGAAAAGTTGGTGGTTTCATAATATCACCATGTGCAGACAATAATATATTCATTGATAAAATCCTTCTGCAAAAACTGTTCTATTTGTCTCATTTCTACCACTGCGGCAGTCACTGTTGAGTTCTAACAACACAGTGTGAACCTCAAGCTTGTGCTGCTGTCACGTTTCCCTCGTCAGCATTGTGTACTACTTACACGTTAATTCAGAGGGCTCCCAGCTGCACGGGTGGCCCTACACGGGCACCGGCTCTCACCAAAGTTCACGGGTTTCAGAATCACACTAGTCACCATGGGCCACATCAGGTCTCCAACCCCTTCAAGTAAACAGGACATTTAAAATAAACAGTAACAGCACAATTATAAAGACAACGGAAGGCCGGGCACGGTGGTTCATGACTGTAATCTCAACACTTTGGGAGGCTGAGGTGGCAATTCAGCCTGGGCAACATAGTGAGACATCATCTCTGCAAAAAAATAAAATAAAAATTATCCAGGTATGGTAGCGGAGGCTGAGGTAGAAGGATCACTTGAGCCCAGGAATTTGAGGCTACCGTGAGCTGTGATTGCACCACCGCCCTCCAGCCTGGACAACAGAGGAAGACACCCTGTCTCAAAAAAAAAAAAAAAACCCAAAACAAAATAAAGACAAGGAAACAGTACACCAGTTACTTCAATTATGTCAGTCTATGGGACCACTTGGGATTTTTATTTGTGTTTAAAATATGTAAAGTGATAAAACTGTGAACCTCGAGGTATAACATTTTTTTGTTTGACAAATATACATATTAGTTCATACATGAAATATTACTGATTTTAAATACTGTCTTTAAAAATGAAATTCAGGCCAGGCCAGGTGGCTCACACCTGTAATCCCAGCACTTTGGAAGGCCTAGGCAGGTAGATCACAAGGTCAAGAGATTGAGACCATCCTGGCCAACATGGTGAAACCCCATCTCCACTAAAAATACAAAAATTAGCCAGGTGTGGTGGTAGGCGCCTATAATCCCATCTACCCAGGAGACTAAGGCAGGAGAATTGCTTGAACCAGGGAAGCGGAGGTTGCAGTGAGCCGAGATCACGCCATTGCACTCCAGCCTGGGCAACAAGAGCGAAACTCTGTCTCAAAAAAAAGAAAAAAAAAGGTATTCACTTTTATCATGGCATGATTATACATACAAAGTTCAATTTAAGACACTTTACACTCCGCATTTTTTTTCTGGACATGATTGTTAGTTTTATCTCATGACGATGACTGATAATAATTCTGCCATACAGAAGAGGGGTGTCTTGGTCAGTTTCGGCCGCTGTAACAAAGTACCACTGTGGCTTAAACAGAAAACACTCCCTTCTCGTGCTCTGGAAGCCGGAAGTCCGAGATCAGGGTGGCAGCATGGTCAGGGTCCTCACCTGGCCTTTCCTTGGTTCATGCAGAAAGACAGAGAGAAATCTGGTGTCTCTTCTTGTTTTAGAAGGTCAGGAATCCTACAGGGGGCTCCACCCTCATGACCTAATCTCACCCAGAGGCCCCACTCCTAATGCCCACAACTTGGGGTTTAGGGTGAATTCAACACATGAATTTTGGGAGGATACAAGCCTTCAGTCCCTGGCACAGGGGTTGTTAGAAAAAGTTATAACAAGCCGGGCACGGTGGCTCACACCTGTAATCCCAGCACTTTGGGAGGCTGAGGCGGGCGAATCATGAGGTCAGGAGTTCAAGACCAGCCTGGCCAACACGGTGAAACTCCGTCTCTACTAAAAATACAAAAATTATAGCTGGGTGTGGTGGCACATGCCTGTAATCCTGGCTACTGGGAGGCTGAGGTAGGAGACTCACTTGAACCAGGGAGTCAGAGGTTACAGTGAGCTGAGATCTCACCACTGCACTCCAGCCTGGCAACAGAGCAAGACTCCATCTCAAAAAAAAGAAAAAGAAAACGTTGTAACCTCTGGGTGTCACATGTGCTTGGAAGGTCCCTGGGACTCAGGGTATGTTTGGAAGGTGGAAGCAGGGGGTGAAAACTGACTGCAAGCGTGAGGACGGGGTATGTCAGGGTGCCTGGGCTGGCACTGGCTGTGAGAGGAGCAGATGTGGCTGGGCATGGGCAGGGAGCAGGAATCAAGTTTTCGGAAATGTTCCATTTGGGATACCTGCTGGACATCCCCACTGAGCTCTCAAGTGAACAGTCAGGTATCCAGGCCGAGGGCCCAGGGAGAGGTCGAGGCTGAAGGGCAGAACTTGGGAAGCATCGATAATTACAGGGACTGGAATAGGAGGAGACTGCCCGGCAGCACCTCAAAGAAATACCAAAATCACAGGCACAGCTCTGCAACGCAGCCACAGGCATTGGAGAAGCAGCTCCCCCAGGCCTGGGCAGCGGCGGGTCCCAAGCCGGTCTGAGGGCCCAGCAAGGCGAGACCGAGGTGAGCCAGCCAAGCAGGGGTGGAGGTGGGAGACACAGGGAATGTCTCGAGAGCACGGTAAGCAGTGCCGTGTCGGATGTGGGATTTTATCATCAGGCCTCAGGAGAAGATTGAAGAGTTCTAAGTAGGAAAGTGACGTGATCTGATTCGAGTTTTGAAAAGATCACATAAACCCTGCTTTGTGGAGAGGGGATTAGAGAAGTAAAGTAATCTATGCAGGTGAGAAATGACACGTGGGAACCAGGGCAATGTCTGCAGAGATGGAAAAAGCCAGGAGAGCCGAGAAACCAGAGGCAGGTGACCCCCACAGGGGATGAGTATGGAAGGAGAGGACTGGGCTAAGAATAAATCCTGGGTGTGGGGTGCCCTGTGCTGAGACAGGGAAGGCAAGGGCAGGGAAGGGCACCATTTAGTTTAGACATAACTCAATGGCCACGCTGGGACACCCCAAGAGGAAGTGGGGCCCAGTCCCACTTCCTCCCAGGACCTGGGGTGTGGCCTGCGTCAGGTCTCTCTGTGCCCCATTTCTAAAGAGGGAGTATAACCCCCCATTCTTCCTACTCTGCAGGGCTCCTTGCTAGAGGAAATGAGACTCAGCCATTCATTCAACAACAGGGAACTTAGAACTCACTGGCAGCGGGCACTCGGCCAGGTGCAGGGTCCGGTCCATAATAGTGAGCGAAATAAATCTCTGCACTTAAAGCAGCTTGCGTCTCTGGGGGACCCGGGCAGTAAGGAGGGAGACGTGGACAGATTGGGGGTACATGTGAAAGTGGAGCCAGTGGGACTTGCCAATGAGCTGGATGCAGAGAGTGAGGGAATAAGAGGAACCAGGACAGTTTCTAAGATTCGGCAATGAGAAACTGGGTGGACAGAGGTGGCTGACACAGACTTGAGAAAGACCCGGAGAGAACAGATTTCAAGGGAAAAATTAGTGATTAAGTTTAGGCCTCGTCGAGTTGGGGAGATTTCTTGGACGTCCAAGTCATGGGATCAGGTAGTGCCTGAGCTCCTTGGAGGGCCCGGCACACACAGGCAACAGTGCTGGAGGCCACGTGATGGATGGGCTGTCCAGGGAGATAAGATGAGGGCCCACAGAGTTCGAGGACCTTGGGAAGATGGAATGCACCTCACCGAGTCTGAGAAGGAAGGGGGAAGCCACACAGAATGGGGTCACAAAGGCCATGAAATAGGGGAGCTATGGGTGTGGTCACCCAGGGTGATGCTGCTGAGAGAATGGGGAGCATGGATTTGACAACGTGGGGGTTCGAGGCCAGGGTTGTTGGTAGAATGGCTGGGGAGGAAGCCCGCGGAGCAGGAGACAGGACGAAGAAGTGAGGAATTAGAGACCGTGCCAAGAGCAGCTCTCGTGATGTGACTTACACAAGGGATGATCCTAAAACCAATAGAGAGGCATTTTCGTTTTCACAGCTCAACCTTCAGTCCATGCGAGTTATTGCTACTTAGAAAGAGGACACCCAGGAGATGAGCCCAGGGCAGCACAGAGATGTTGAGTGTGGCCTCAGGACCCACCTTTCTTCAGGGCTGGGGCTTCTTTTGGGGTCGCCCTCAGCTAAACACCAGTGTGATTGGAAGCTTGGAAACCCAGGGCATCCTCACACCCAGTGAGGGCCTGCCAGCCCTGAGCGTGGCTCTGCTGTCCCTCCCTGAGCTGGGCTCCGCTCATGGCTCACTGGCTCTCATCCAGCCATTTGTGCATCCATTTGTTTAAAAATTCTTGCTGAGTCCAAGGATTCAGGTCTGAATTAGACCTCATTCTTGCCCAGGAGGACAGATAAGGCAGCAAAAAAGAACAAGATAAGCTTTGGTGTGGCGGGGGCATGGGGCCGCAGGGACGGGGAGAGCCTGTGCCAGTCCTGTCTGGAGCAGATGGGCTGGGGGCTCCTCAGGGGAGGCGACTCAAGTGCCAGCCCTTAACAGCCAAAGGCAGCCATCTCAGTAAAGAGGGCAGTGGATCCCAGGGCTCAGCAGGTGGCAGAGGAGAAATGCTTGGGTTGGGGGCCAAGCTGGCCCTGGGTCTGGATTACGCAGTCTCCACTTTGCCATGTGTTTCTTCAGTAGTCCTGGGAGGTTAAGAGAACCTGAATTATTCACTCTGATTAGCAAATGATTAAACCAAGGCCAGGGCCTGCCTTGCCACCATCCCAGGGAGAGGCACAGGACTGGGAGCCACACTTACAAGCGCTTACCCTCACTGGGCTCTTTACACATACGTCCTTCTTGCTCTCCTGGCTTCTTGTAGGAGGTGTCTCCGCGGGACAAGGGAGGGAGGTGAGGCCCAGGAGGCCACGCTGCAGTGATAGGGAGAACAGGCAGGGCCTGGGAAAGTGCTTCTGCTGCATACCACTCCCAGCTCAGACGGGGGCCTGAGGCCTGGGCTCTCTGAGCCCGACTGACTGGGGAAACAGCGGTGAACCCTGGCACTCTGGAGACTAACCTGGAGCCCTGGCCGGTCAGCAGAACAGCAGCTGTCCATGGCCTGTGGTAAGGGCCCTTGTCTACCTGCCCCTGGAAGTCAACATAATTGAGTCTTCCTCCTTCCTGCTCTGCCAATCCTAGATTATCTAGGACTTGACATCCCTCAATGGCTTAGTCTCTCCGAGGCAAGGAGTGTCCCAGAAAGGCCCCCTCAGCTGCATCACCACCTTGATAGAGTTGGATAATTGTCCCTGCCCACATGTCAAGTTGAATTGTAATCCCCGTAGTGGAGGCGGGGCCTGGTGGGAGGTGATTGGATCATGGGGGTGGATTCTCACGAGTGGTTTAGCACCATCCCCTTGGTGCTGCCCTCCAGATAATGAGTGAGTTCTCACATGATCTGGTTGTGTAAAGTGTGAGGCACCCCACACACACCTGCTCACTTGCTCCCACTCCGTAATGTAACATGCCTGCTCTCCTTTTGTCTTCCACCATGACTGGAAGCTTCCTGAGGCCTCCCCAGAAGCTGACGCTGCTGTGCTTCCTGTACAGCCTAGAGCACCATGAGCCAATCTGACTTCTTTTCTTGATAAATTAGCCAGTCTCTAGTATTGCTTTATAGCAATGCAAGAACAGCCTAATACACACCTCCTCTGGGTCCAGGAGGTAACACTGTGCCTGGGAGGTGAGCCCCACTTCCCACAGGCCCCAGAGGTCTTGGCAGCAGCAGGGAAAGCAGTTCCTATCTGGAGACCAGGTGAGGACACGCTCCAGGCTCCCCTGAGTATTTCATGGGCAATAAATGGCCTGAAGAGCCTGAGCCTCCCCTGCTGTGATCCTTTCCACCCCTGCCCCCAGTTCAGGAACTCAAGCTTCACCTGGAGCAGCCTGCAGATCCCCAAAGAGCCAAGAGGAAACACAAAATGTTCCAGTGACAGCCACAACACCATTCTCTATGAGGCAACCAACCCACCTGCCACCCTGCCAGCTCCAGCTCCAAATATGCCCTATGCCTGGCAGTGTCTGGAGGAGGAGGCAGCGTCAGAGAAGGCTGTTTCCCAGATGGGAGAAATTGCAGCAAATTGGCATGCGGTGGGAATGAGCCAATAGCAAGAGGGAAGATGATGATGCAGGAAAGGAGGAAATTGGGGATCCCTGCCCTAAAATTCCTGGCATGTATGCTGAGGTTCAGTCTCCCTCCCGGCACACAGATGAACCAGGCCCAACATACACCATTGCCAAGAGTCCTCTCAGCCAGGGAGTTCTTGAAGAGCCCCAGATGCAAGTAAGTGTTCCTTGAGATGAAGAAACCAGAACTAGAAGATGCAGTAACCTTGGGACCCAGGGATGTGACTCATCAAAGCGTAAGGCTTACTTGAGTTCAGGAGAGGATGTATTTCCTTTCTTTGAAAATATTTCTTGTTGTGTTCTTAATTTGTTAAAAAGTCAGCTCATGGCAGCCACTCAATAAAAATGTAAAACAGGCTGGGTACAGTGGCTGATGTCTATACTCCCAGCACTTTGGGAGGCTGAAGTGGAAGGATTGCTTGGAGCCAGGAGATCGAGACCAGCCTGGGCAACATAGCAAGAACCTATCTTTACAAAAAGTGTTTAAAAATTATCCAGGCCTGATGGTGTATGCATGTAGTCCCAGCTACTTGGGAGGTTGAGGCAGGAGGATTGCTTAAGCTTAAAAAAAATCTATAGAGAGAGACAGAGACAGAGAGATTGAAATCAAGCCCAGATGCCAGATGGCTTTAGGGTGAGTTCTAAAAAGCAGTCAAGGAATAAATAATTTCGTTATACAAACTATTCCAATGCGTAGATAGAACGTTAGCTCACTAGAAGGCTGGTGTAACTGTGAGAGCAAAACTAAACAAAAATAACATTATACAAACAGGGAAAATTATGGGTCAATTATACTCATGAACATAGATACCAATATCATAAATAAATGATTAGCAAACCAAGTCCAGTAATGATAAATACAACAATATATCATGATCAAGTTGCTCCCAGGAAAGAAAGATTGATTTACTATTAGAAAATATATCAATGCAATTCACCAATGCAATTATTAAGATTAAAGAAAGGGAAAGAAATAATCATTTCTGGCTGGGCACAATGGCTCACACCTATAATCCCAGTACTTTAGGAGGTCAAGGCGGGTGGATCACCTGAGGTCGAGAGTTTGAGACCAGCTGGCCAACATGGTGAAACCCCATCTCTACTAAAAATACAAAAATTAGCTGGGCATGGTGGCAGGTGCCTGTAATCCCAGCTACTACTAAATAATAATAATTATTATTATTTCCCTATAAATAGATTTTTGAAATTCAATGTAAAGCACCTCTTCACGTACTAAGAATAGGAGCAAACTTCTTTAACTCAATAAAGTCTATGTCTTGAAATCCAGTGAAAAAATCATACTTAGCATTGGCATAACTTATTTGAAGTCAAAGACAAAAGTATCTACTATAACTACTCCATTTATCATTGTGCTTGAAGTCTCAGCCAGTGCAATGGGAACAGAAAGTAAAAGGATTAGAAAGAGAAAAACATATTTTATTATTTGCAGATAATGTGATTTCTGCACAAAAAAAAAAAATCTAAAAGAGTTTAGTAAGTTCACTGGATATAAGATGATGACGATGTCGTGTGTGCCTGTGTGTGTGTGCACTCATGTCAGCAACACTAAATTTTAAAATGAAAATTTTTGAAAGTACAACTTTCAATAACAATAAAAATTGTAAGTACTTAGGAATAAAGTTAAGAAAATTGTACAAGACTTGTACACATTGTTGCCCTGTGCAGCCATGAACTTTGTACACTGCACAACTCCAGGGAGCATCACCAGACTGAGATACACAATTTGCACAACTGCAGCCACGGCTTTATAGAAAAAGTTCTAGACATCATTGGAAAAATTTAAAATAAATGTAAATACATAGGGAGTTTTGCCATCTTCATGAGATTTAGCATCATAAAGATATTGGTTCTTTCAAAATTATGCTATAAATTAAATGTAATTCAAATAAAAATTCAACAGCCTATTTCATGGCATTTGACCAAGTGATGATTTTGAAAAATATCTGAGAAACTAAGGGCCAAGAATACCAGAAAAATTTTTAATAAAAAGAAGTGAATGGGAATATTTATCCCATTAAATATCAGAAGTTATAATAAAGCTGTAATCATTAAAGCAGTGTGGTATTGACCCAGGAATCATCAAATAGGAAGGTGGAACTGAATAAAAAACCCAGAAACATATCCACACATATGTGGAAACAATGTGTGAGTTGGCATTAAAAGTAGTGAGGACTGGGCAGTGCGGTGGCTCCGGCCTGCAGTCCTGGCCCATAATGAGGCTCTCTTGAGGCCAGGAGTTCGAGACCAGCCTGGGCAACATGGCAAGCCCTAATCTATATCTATATAACAACAAAACTTAATTAAAAAAATAAAAATAAAATAGTGGGGGCAGATGCTTCCATATAGGAAAACATAAAAGCAGATCTTCATTTTGTACCACATATAAAAATCAATTCAAACTAAACTAAATATCTAAACATGAAAAGTAAAACTTTTAGGAAAAAATATGGGAAAGCACCTTTTATGGTCTTGCTACAAAGAAGGATTTCTTGAGGAACACAAAAAAGACAAGTCATAAAGGAAAAGGTTAATGAATTGGACTATAGTAAAATTTGTAAATTCTTTTTTTGTTTTTTGTTTTGTTTTGTTTTGAGACAGGGTCTCACTCCTTGGCCAGGCTGGAGTGCAGTGACGTCATCTCGGCTCACTGCAATCTCCCAGGTTCAAGCAATTCTCCTGCCTCAGCCTCCCAAGTAGCTAGGACTATAGGTGCGTGCTACCATGCCCAGCTATTTTTGTATTTTTATTAGAGGATGGGGTTTCACCATGTTGGCCAGGCTGGTCTCCAACTCCTAACCTCAAGTGATCTGCCTGCCTCGCCTCCCAAAGTGCTGGGATTACAGGCATGAGCCACCACACAGAGCCAAAATGTGTAAATTCTATGAATGAAAGTTATCAAAAACAAAATGAAAACACAAGCTCATACTGAGAGAAGATATTTGCCACTTAATAACACACAATTAGTAGCCAACATATATAAAGAATTCCTACAAATCAAAAAGAAAAAGACAAACAACCCAATTTTTTCAGTGGGTAAACACTATGAATGAGCAATTCATAGAAAGAGGAAAACCAAAAGAACGTAAGCCATAGGAAAAGACGTCCAAGACTCCCCAGTAAAGGCAGGTGTCCCTGGGAGGCCCTGGTGTACCTCAGCCTCACACTAACTTCTCCAGGTATAGGTCACCCCAAGAGCCCCAATTGGAAGCCCGGAGACGAGTGAGCCAGCCCTCCCTTTAGGACTTCACATTCTGAAGGGAGAGAGAGAGGCATGATCACCCACATCCCTGCACAGAACATGCCAAATGGATATTCGCACGAAGGTTTGTGCACCACCAGGTGGGAACTGCCGGCTCCACCCAAGGCATTTAAGGAAAAGGCCCCTGGAATTGGGGAAATTCCAGCTTTCAAATCCTAAAGCAAATATGACATTTGTGACATAAATTGCTTTCTACTGTCTAGTTTTCAAAACCACTGAAACAGAGAAAATCATCATGGAGTAACAGAGAGAGGCTTGGACAGAGAGATCAGAGAATTCCTATTTCCCCTACCAGTTGCTCCTAATATGCTCGGGGAATCCTGGTCTATCACCTACTCAGAAGTCCAATGTGGATATCAAATGGGCATCTCCAACTCAACCACCCAGGACTTCAACTCCTCAGTCTTCCCCCACCCACTTGGCCTGCATCCACCCACAGATGGGCATCTCCAACTCAACCACGGAGGAGTTGAACTCTTCAATCTTCTCCCACCCACTTGCTCTGCACCTTGCCCAACTCCACTCCATCCTTCCCACCACTCAGGTCGAAACCTTTAAGGTCATGGTTGACTCATCGGCTCTAATTGATCAGGAAATCTTGAGAGCTGACTATGCAAAATATATCCAGAATCTGGCCACATCCCTCCAACTGCTAAGGCCCTGGCATGAGCTACCACCACCTCTCACCTGGATGATTGTAGTAGCCATCCAAGGATCCTACCTGCCCCACCCTTGCCTCCATACGCAGCAGTTAAGTGACCTTTTTAAAATAAAGTTCTGATTATAATGTTCCTCTGCTCCAACCCTCCCTGGCTCCCATTTTGGAGGAGGAGCCCAAGTCTTCATGGTGACCCCAAAGCCCCCCACAGCATGGCTCCCCTTGCCCCAGCTACAGCTCCTCCTGCAAGCGCTCTGCTCCAGCCACGCTGGGCTCCTGGCTCTTCCTGGAGCACTCAGGCATGGCCCATCTTGGGGCTTTTGCAGGGTTGTTCTCTCTGCCTGGAACATTCTTCCCCCAGACAACCCCATGGCTAACTCCCTCACCTCCTGCAAACCTTTGCTCAACATCACCTTAGCTGGGAGGCTTGCTCCGACTACTTATACAAAATTGCAAGCTGCCTCCAGCCCTTGCCCAACCCAGGATCCCTAATCTCACCTACTCTGCCTGGATTTCTCAGACACAGTCTCCCCCTAACATACTATACAATGCCCATAGTTGATCATGTGTCTCCTCCCTGCTACACCGAAGCTCTACAAGCGCAGGGCTTTGTGTTATCCTGCCCAGGGCCCAGGGCAGTAGCTGGCAGGTGGAATACTTACGAAATGGAAAAGTTCTTGACGTTGCTGAGTCCCAGCTTGCCCATCTTCTAAAGCTGAAATCTTTCACCTGCCTCAAAGGTGCTTATTGATGGAAAGATCAAAGGAAAACGCTTTTAAAATATCTAACACTGCGCAAGACATGGGTAAGGAGAGTTGCAGTTCTTCCTTTCAAACCGCCCTTTAATAAAAGGCAAAGATTGCTGACTAAGCCTTCAGGGATGGGGATAACACAAGTAGGGGCCTGGACAGCTGTAGGACAAGCTGGAGGCCCCAGGTCACTTGTGTGGATGGCATCACCTACAGGCATTGGCTACAGTTTGTTGAACTCTTGCTCTCATAGAGGTAGAAAGCCCCCTTGCTGGTTAAAGACATGGAGTGGTGTCCTGGCTATCAGTGCTTCCTCCACTGAGTGCAGGGCCTAAGGACACAGCATCCTTGCTAGTGTCATCGGGGCTGAGAAAGGGTGTTGGCAGGTGTTTGCTGTTACTCTACAGTAGAATCGAATCCCTGCCACAAGTCTCTTGCAAATATGATGCAATTGCACTCTCCATGCACGGGTTGCAGCAGGGCCAGGCTCAGAGATGCACAGTGTAATCTCTCCCATGTTAGTCTGCCACTAATTTATTATCTTCTCTGCCAGGAGCCAAAGCCATGGCTCACTGTAATTGTGTGAATCGGAAATCCTATCTAGAATCCACTTCCCTCTCCTATTTGTCGAGATACATTCAGGATAGGCTGTAGTTTCCAGTTGGAATGTTGGGCCCCTGCGCAGATGGGCTGAAATGTAATCCAGCACTGCCAAGGGCATCCCAAGGGTCAATGAATTTTGCCTTTTCTCAGAGAGGAATTTCCAAGAATCATCAAGCGGGATTGTGCTGGCCCTGGGAGAGGTGCTGAGCCCCTGCCTGGGCTGAGGCCTAAGGTTTTCACCACCATTTCAAACTGAGCTGGGTTATTCAGAGACCAAGGAAGCAGCTGCCGCCCACATACACAGAAGGAAACTACTACCTCGAAAGAGGTTCCGTAAACCACTGAGCTCCCGACCTGAGCCTGGCAGTGGTGGTGGTGTTGGTCTGAATGGAGGTAGTCCCTGCGACAAGCTGTAAGCACCGTGCTCAGAGCACACCATGAGGTCTCTTGCTGAACCTTACTACCACCCTACCTGCCACCCATCACCACCTGTCACAGAACAGCACAGATCCCCAGAGACATGAGGATGTGAGGTGACAGGCTCGGTCACCCAGCTGGTCAGCATCCAAACTGAGACACAACCCCTACTCTGTCTACACAGCCCACCGCCAGCGTGGAGATGCTCCAAATTGCCCACGCCTCCTACCTCCCGCAGGCTCTGGTCCCGGGGCGGGGGACTGGAGAGGGATGGTCTCAGGAGGGGGTGCACACAGACCAACAGCCTCCTGCACAGTTTGCAGGGCCAGGCCCAGCCAGGATGCCAAGAGGCATAGCAGGCATGAGGAGAGAAGATTCTGGGCTTCCCAATGCTGGCAGTAGAACAAAGATGCTTTGCAGACTGTGGCGAGGGCTCAGAGGCCCCCCGACGAGACAGGCTCAGAGGTGGGAGGAGGGGGTAAGGGGTCCCCAAGGAAAGCCAAATGCTAAAGAAATCTGAGCCCACAGCCCTTGAGGGTCAGAGAACCTGAAAAGTCAGGCTAGAAGAGGGTGGGAGATTATTCAGAGCCACGTGCCAAATTCGAAAATACCAAGAGCAGCAGTTTTCCAGCAGAATCAACAGCCTGTGCACTCGCACTGGCCAGGAGAGCCAGTCCCGCTGCATTTTCTCCCGTGCCCACTGAGCACCCGCCATCCAGCCCTGCATTGCCCCGGACACCCTAGGATGGCCACCGTCAGCCACCCTTGGGGCTCCTAGTCTGGGCTGGGGAGCAAGGCACACGGCTAATGATTCCTGTGACAAAGGAGGCAGAAATAAGTGTGGCCTGTCCTAGGGGAGCTTGAGAGGAGGCATCCTGGGGGCAGTGGAAGCAAGGTTGGCTGGGAGAGGAGCAGCACTGCCGAGCCAGCCTGAGGGCACCAGCTGGAAGCTGCTGACACCTGTCCTCACCCTCCCCGCCACACATACACACTGAAAGCATCAGGCTTTCTGAGCACAAACTGCCCATAGAACTTCCCCTTCCAACCAGGTGGCGCCCAGGACACTTTCTGTGGGGAAATGGTGGCCTTGACCATCCCTGCCACCAGGCTAGGTCACCCGGGCAGAGCTCTAATGAGGGTTCCCCATGAAGGAGCAGTGGTCCAGACAACTGAGGAGGCTGCCTGAGGTCACAGAACAGTCACGGCCCCACCAGGCCCCAGGACTCAGGACACGGTGTCACACTCTGTCTCCCAACCACCTTCAGAGGCTGGCACGCATCCCCTCTGGTTGCTGGGAGGGCCTCTGGACTCAGGACACAATGTCACACTCCATCTCCCAACCACCCTCAGAGACAAGCACGCGTCCCCTCTCACTGCTGGGAGGGCCCGAGGCCTGCGGATTCCCACGTTTGGGTTGTCTCCAAGGCTACCTAACTGCTCCCCCGGCCCTTGCACATGGCCCCCAGAGGTCAGACAAGGGTCCCCATGCCTGTCCCCTTGGCAGACACTGGCCCTGGCCTGGCCTACATTGTTTTCTTTGGGCCTGGGCTGGCAGTGGCCTGGCCAGCATCACCTTAGCTGCTGATGAGGGCCGCCACGCTGTACCCAGCCCCAAGGCCAAAAAGAAGCATGCCTTTTTGCACGAACTAGTTAAGAAGTCCCCGCTGAGTGTGCCAGAATTTCCTTATCTTTCCACAACAGACATTTTTACAGGAAAACTTGAAATGTTTTTCATCCATCAGAATGGCAGGGTGTTGCACAGGGAGCCCCATTGCCACGGGCCTGGCATCTGTCCCGCTTTCTGGGAGTTTAGTCTTAAACCTAATCTCCAGTATGCCAAGGAGCTGGCGGCTCCAGCTGTGTTCTGTAAGCAGGGTCACCTCAGGTCACAGCTTTGCAGACTGTTGGGGACCACAGGTATCCTGTGGTGAGCATGGTTTCCAGGGTGAGACCCCCTCTGGGTTCAAATTCTGGTTCTGCTACTCATGCATGTGAGCAAGTCACTTCACCTCGCTGTGCTTCAGGTACCACTCTTGTAAAGTGGGAAATACCAAAGTGAAATCATGCAAAGGTAGATAAATTGTGTGCGTATAACATGCAAAGGTCAATAAATCATGTGTGCCTGTAAGTCTGGAAAACCCATGTGCTTAATCAAAGGGAGTGGGCTCTGGAGTCCTGAAGATAGTCACTCAGCCAAGTGGCTAATGTGAAGTCCCGGCTGGGTGTCCAGCCCCAAGGCAGACCCCGAACAGACTGGACAGGTGAGAGTGGGAGCTCAGTGTCTGTCCTCCACATGCAAGGGAGGCCCCCGTGCAGCACACTCATTGTGCTCAGCTGGAGCCTCCATGCCCAGATGCCCAACATCCCTGCAGCACTTCCAACTTCAGAGCCCACATTTTTGCACTTTAGGCCAATGAAATCTGTTTGGGGTGGTTCTAGGACCCCTGAAGACACGTCTGCCCCATCACTGCACCCCTCAAGCCAGGATGACACTAGAGGTCTCTTTCACCCAAGGGGCTTGCGGGGGATTCTCCTTGTACTCCACAGGCCCCACTGCAGACCAGTGGTGTTGAACAGAGCAAAGAGAGGGAAAGATGTCTCAGTAACTCGGTAACTCTCCCCATTCTAACCACAGGGGCTCAAATACTGGAGGCTGTTGTTGACGGAGTGCCTGCCCTGTGCCTAGAGCCACATGCTCAGCCCTAGTGTGAGAAATCAACTCACCCATCCAAACCCAAAAAGTGGACAGAGAACCAGAGAACAGTGCAAGTGAGACTTTCAATGACAGTCTTGCAAGATCGGATGTCTGATGAGCAACAGCCCCAGCACAGTTTCTTCTTTTTTTTTATTATACTTTAAGTTCTAGGGTACATGTGCACAACGTGCAGGTTTGTTACGTATGTATACATGTGCCATGTTGGTGTGCTGCACCCATTAACTCGTCATTTATATTAGGTATATCTCCTCCCAGCATAGTTTCAACAAGCAATTTATCCCCTAATGCACAGGTCCCTCCCCTGGTTCCTCTTAGGCTGAGTACTGTGGGTCACAATCTTCCCGGACATCGCCTATTGATTGTTGGGTAGGGGCTCTAGGTGTTTTCTTTAGGGCTGTCCTGCTGCATTTTGTTGCAGCCCACAATACATTGCAATCCTAGTTAGCTATAGGGCTCTTCAAGTGTTTGACTTATCACCTAAGTAGCTGGGCCGGCTGATAAGAACAGACAAAACAAGCTATTTTGCAGGCTAGTAAACCTTCATCTTATACTACACTTCTTTGATTCGAGTGAAGGCAACTAAGGGGGGCCAACAGGCCGGCATTGGCTATGCAAGCAAGGGCCTAGTATATCCTATTTCTTCGGTAGTTTGCTGACCTAAGCCGATTTAAGGCATTTTGTCTTGGAAACGGACCACTACATACATTATTTCCTTCACTGGCAATGGAGGTTATGAGCAGGCGGTATTAACACCACAGAAGCAGGGAGAAATGAAGCCCCAGTCCTCCATCTCTAGTCCAGATTGGCACAGGGCACACCCAGAAATAAAAGCCGGCCCGTGAGACTCAGAGGCCCACACTTCTTCCACCAGGCAATACCCAGCATGTGCTTAGAGCAACAGCCAGTCGGGGCAGAAGAGTGAGCCTGTGTAGCACAGACTGCAGCAGTCACTGGAGAGTGGGAGGCTGGTGGGTCTCAGGGGCTGCCAGGATGCCTGAGGGAAGGTGCAGGTGAAGCACACATGGGAAAGTTCAGGAAGGTTCACAGTGGGGCCGTGACGGTGCTGTGTTGGTAAATGTTTAACAACCTGCACAGCAAAGGGTGACAGTCCTGATGCACAGCATTAGCCAATTGCTATGGTGTAAATACCCCATCATGGTCCACTTCAAGCTTCCAAGAGTTGAAAGACCAGCTAACAACATGTTGAAAAATGTGCCAGTTGGCTCCAACCAGGCACTGGGTCCTCTCTGACTCATGCGAGGCTCCCAGGGATGCCACCAAAGGTGCAGAGCCAGTACATTGGGGCACAGGGCCAGCTGGGCAGATAGGGTCACTGGGGAATGCAGAGGGAAGGGGAGCCCTCACAGCTGGGCTTTGCCTGCTCTCCTCTCTCCTACGCTGCTGAGAAGGAAGGAGAGGCTGCTGAGGGGCAGGGGCAGCTGCCTCATGGCCTGAGAGCAATCTGGACGGGATGGCATGTGCCAGCTGTGCACTTTGCCTCTCCTTCTCCTGGAGAAGCTTCCATCCCTGAACCAGGGGAGGAAGATGAGGGCAGCCCCAGGAGGCCTTCTTCACACAGCCAGGGCCTCCTCGGGCCCCTTTCTCCTTTGCGTTTCTTCATCTCTGGTCAGGCTGCTGAAGAGGTGGGGTCACAGGGAGAGCTGCTGACTCCAGGAGCAGCCGCTGAGCCTCCTCACCCACTCCAGGGGCTGTAATCAGCCTCTCCTGGCTTACTCAGAAACCGTTCAGACATACGAAAAGGCGTGGAAACTAGTTCCACAACACCTGTGCATGCGGCACCCACATCGAAGCATGAAACACCACAGGTGGGGATGGCGCAGTGGGTCATGACTGTAATCCCAGCATTTTGGGAGGCTGAGGCAGGAGGATCATTTGAGGTCAGGAGTTCAAGACTAGCCTGACCAACATGGTGAAATCCCGTCTCTACTAAAAATACAAAAAAACAATTAGCCAGGCATGGTGGTGCACGCCTGTAACCTCCAGTCCTCAGGAGACTGAGGCAAGAGAATCACTCAAACTCGGGAGGCAGAGGTTGCAGTGAGACAAGACCGTGCCACTGCACTCCAGCCTGGGCAACAGAGCAAGACTCCGTCTCAGGAAAAAAAAAAAAAAAAAAAAAAAAACCACCACAGGTGGGATCAGGTGAACCCTCCCCATTCACACCCCCACCCCGTTAAGGTAGCCGCTCTCCCGAACTGGAGTTCACCCTCCCACTTCAAGCCTGTGCAGTTGCATCCCAAAGCAATGCTGAGCACTGCTTTGCATATTTTAAATTTTTTCTGAATTGCCAGGGACCCTCTGCAACATTCTGGAACTACAGCTTTTTTTCATCAGGCTTTTGTAAGAAGACGGGCAGCTGTGGAACGACTCCTGGGCTTGGAGTGAACCCTGCATCAAATCACACAGTCCCCATGGCCTCAGTTTCCTCATCTACAGAATGCAGATAGCAGCTCTCCCCGGAGAGGCAGTGGGGAGAGGCCTAGCCCAGACGCTGGCCTTCCTTCCCACCTTCTTCCCTGTGTGGACTGAGGTGTCACTCCACCCCGGCCTTCTGGGCTCCTCTTCCAGGCTGGAGGCAGAGCTGGCTCAGAAGAACTGCCCCGATCTCCGCTCCCCGCCCACCCACAGACAGAGCACAGCTGCAAGGCCTCCCGGCCCTTCTTCCGTGGAGAAGGAAGCCGGGGACCCTACTCTCACCACAGTTTCGGTCTTAGACGAACAGAGGTCTTCCCAGCACAGAGGGCCGCTGCCTGTTCTCTTAGCACCCAGGGCGGCTCCACTGGCATGACCCCCTAAATGGTCTCCCAGCTGCCCAACACCAGCGCTAACTCAAACCTTTGAGGGATTGCACGGCCTTCAGAACCGCAGTCTCCGGGACCCGCCCACAGTGCCCCCCACCCCAGCCACACCACAGACCCCTGCCTGAGGGGTGCGTGTCCGACCCTTCCCCACAGCCACACACACCTCCCAACCTTGGTGCAGGGTCCGTCTTAGGAGGCCTCCTCTGGCCTCCCAGCTGTTCCTGCTCTCCTCTTCCGCTCTTTACTGTCTGCTTCCCTCGCCCAGGGTTCCCGAGAGAGGACTTGGGGAGCAAAACTAAGGAATCAGGTGACAAGAAGGGTCAGTGGATGAGCTCAGCTGGGCAAGCTGACTGACTCCCGTGAGGACCCGGCAGGCTCCTCGGTGGCCCTTGCTGGGATGTCCCTGCCCGTGGCACAGGCCATGTCCTCCTGGGATGGCCACTTCCAACTCCTAATCTCACCTGGGCTCGGGAGCCCACCCGTCTCCTGAAGTCCTAGGGTCCTTGCAGGACACTCCTGCCTGGTCTTGACACACCTCCTTCACCCACACACACTGTGGGTGGCAGGGAAGCTCGTTCCTAGCAGGCCCCACCTCCTTCATAACAGCCCCCTCCGTTGGGGGCCTCAGCAGTCACTGGTGCTGGTCCCTGGATTCAGATATTTCTGAATCTGTGCCTTCCACACACACGGTAACATTCCACTTCCGTGCCTACCCCCTGCCCCTCTTCAAGGGCATGGCCAAGCGATTTGCATTGGAAGGTGACATGGGGACATCGGAGCCATGTGCCACGTTGCTTTTAGAGAAAGCTTTAACGGTCGATGCACAATCTCCTGTGTCGTGGGAGCATGGAGAAACCTATGGCGGGTCCCCAAGTGACTATGTGAGCAGAAGCTCCATCTGCCCATGCGGGACAAGGAGCGTGAATGGAAAAGACATGCTGTGGCATCAAGACACTGAGTGTTGGGGGTGCTCGTTACTGCGGCATAACCCAGTCATCCTGGCTGATAACTATCCTACACCAAGCACAATCACACCTCATCTCTGTGTCGTCCAAAACCCAGTGCCTCCACCCAAAAGCCTCTCTTGAAGCCTGCTCTCACTTGCTCAGGGGAGGGCAAGACATCCTCCCCTCCCCTTTCTGGGAGTAGGGTGGGCACAGCACACAGCGACCGACCCCCACAGAAGAGCCTTCCACACTGAGGGCCTCCACCTCCCACACAGCCCAGAAGCAGGATGCGGACTAATGCATTCCTCAGGGCGTCCTCGTGTGTGGCCTAGCGTCTTGCTTTAGGGCACTTGCAGAGCTGGGAAAGAACTCCAGGACTCCACAGGGACAGCAGCTGCATCTTCACTCTTTTTTCCCACTGCCCCCACGAACCGAGCCTCAGGCTGCTCCTCCCCAGGCCCTGTTCCCTGGATGAAATCTCAAGCGGGTCCTACAGGTCCCCTGGTCTTCTTCATAAAATAAAACATTTTCCTGTCACTTTTAGTCCAAAGCGGCATTACTACCATAATCTTTTGTCAACGTCAGAGCCCTACACTGGATTGAGTGGAGCCTCTTGTTTCTCCAGCAGGCCAGGCCAGGAGTCAGCCCTTAGGAGGGTGGCCGCCTCCAGTGATGCTCAGTTGGATGGGGAATTGAGGGCAGCTGATCAAGTTCTCATCGGGGCTGTGGAGGGTGACTGGGGGTCCCTCCACAGCCTGCACGCCCTCACTCCTTCCCCCTGCACCCCGTGCTTGGGACCCTGGCTGATAGCCTCTTTGGTGTCACTTTGCCCTCCTCTTCTCCTTTCCCCTTTGAACCTGCATCTGTCACCAAAACCGCCACAGCACCTTACGGGGAGCAGTCTCTATAGCGTTGACGTGAATTGGCAGCACACCCTGAGACCTGCTTCTGCTTGCTTCCCTCGCAGTAGGGCACACGGGACCTCACCAAGCAGGAGTCATCAGATACACTGGACAGGCCTGCAGCCTCCCAGCATAGCAAGGCAAGGCTGAACCGATGTGGGCTCTGGCCCCTGACCACAGAAAAACAATGAGCTTTACTCAACCTCCACTTGGCTATGAGAATTTAGCAATTTCTGCTCAGATGAAGGATTCCTCACCAATTAGGAGAAAAAAATGTGGGAGGACGTGGCAAAAATGAATTTTAATAAAATGTGAACATGCCAGATCCCATGTGTGGAGGATGCTTGTTGGTGCCTCCCCAGCATCTAGATACCCCCTTCCCTTCTGGGACAGCTCCGCTTCCCACCTGGCCATCCATGGAGTCTCAGAGAAGGGGCTCCTCTTCAGGCCCCAGGCATGGAGCCCATGTCCCAGCCTGAGCCAGTCCACACCCTCGCACCCTATGATAGACCCAGTAACTGGGATGGAGGTGGCTGTGGCCTCTTCTTCTCACGACAGTGACTACTGGCCGTGAGCACTGAAACCAAGGCTCCTTCTGGCTGGGCATAAGAGAAGACGTGTACCCACGAAGCTGCAGTCTGCCATCTTGGGAACTGATAAGAAGCAGGCCTAGGATGAATCTGAAGTTGTGGAAGGCAGCATGGAGCATGGGCCTTGTGATAGCACCAGGCCTTGGGAGCAAACCTCACCAGAAGCCCGCCCCAGTCTGGGCTTTTCACTCCAGTCAGTCACAGAGGTCTCCCTGCTGATTCAACCAGTGCAATGGCTTTTGCTGTTGCTTGTGATCCAAAGCAGCCAAACAGATACACTATTATGCATTTGAAAAGGGTGGCAGTCAGGATCTTGAAGAATTTGCTTCAAAAATAAAAAAAAGCGGTGGGGGTTGCAGGCCATGGTGTGGTATAGACCCACTGGCATAAGGTGGGGTGGAAGACGGGGAGGTGGGAAGGAATGGAGCAAACTCTTATAAGCTAATTGATTTTTATTTAAGAACTGCGAAAGTCAACATTTGCAGGGGCAACTCTCTTGACCCTAGAAAAGCGTTGTGGCCTATGCAAATTTGATTTGAACAACTGGGTAAATATTCATTCAATTCAGGATTCTGCCCCCTTCTCCTCAACAAGGATCAAGCACTTGTTTGCTCAGCTACTGATCCCCCCACCCCACTCCACTGCATCTTGTCAACACCCCTCCAAGCCCAGCCAGTGGAGGGAGCAGGGCATCAGCTCTTCTCAGGGACCCCCACTATCCAGGCTCCATCCACATCCATCTGGTCATTTTCCCCCACCAAAACATGACCCCTCGGGACGGGGAAGCGGCTGTTAACAGCACCATGTAAGCTTCTCAAGTTTGTCTCTATGTTACAGACCTTGTCTGCTGCGTCCTCTTTCAAGAAGGCTGGATCTCTCCATTAAAAACCTAGGCTTTCAAGACTACATCTCCGCTAGCTGTTTTAGGAGCATATTTTGGAATCAAAGTCAAACCGTAATACTTGATATATTAGCGAGGGTTCACCAGAGAAAAAGAACCAATAGGATATGTATGAGGACACATACGTATAAGAGAGAGAGATTATAAGGAATGTGATTATGAAGCTCTGCCGGTGGCAAGCTGCAGATGCAGGAGAGCCAGTCATGCAGTTCCAGTTCAAATGCCGTCAGGCTCAAGACCAAGAAAGAGCTGATGCTTCAGTCTGAGTCCAAAGCCAGGAAAGCAGCCATGTCCCAGCTCAAGGCAGTCAGGGAGGAGGAGCTCCCCTTTACTCAGCCTCTCTCTTCCATTCAGGTATTCTACTGATCGGGTGAGACCCACCCCCGTTCGGAAGGGAAATCTGCTTTACTCAGTCCACTGATGCCAACACTAATCTCATCAGGAATCTCCCTGGCAAGCCCACCCAGGATGATGTTTGATCAGATGTCCAGGCATCCTGTGGCCCTGTCAAGCTGACACATAACGTTAACCATCACACTTGGTCCCAGTCCACCTCCACCTCTATGCACTGGAGGCAGGGCACCTGGAAAGCAGCCACTTCTGGGGGAATGGTGCAAAAGCTTGCATAATATCCTAAACATTATCCTGCGACACTGATTTTCACCTTCAGATTCTTACTACAGAGTGAACATTCCTAATACAAAAATGCAAAATCCAAAATCTGAAACTTTTTAAGCAGCAACATGGTGCCACAACTGGTAAATTCTACATATAAGTATTTAACGCAAACTTTGTTTTATGCACAAAATTATTTAAAATATCATACAAAATTACCTTCTGTCTATGTGTATAAAGTGTACATAAAACATAAATAGGCCGGGTGTGGTGGCTCATGCCTGTAATCCTAGCACTTTGGGAGGCCAAGGCGGGCAGATTACCTGAGGTTGGGAGTTCGAGACCAACCTGACCAACATGGAGAAACCCCATCTCTACTAAAAATACAAAATTAGCTGGGCATGGTGGTGCATGCTTGTAATCCCAGCTACTCAGGAGGCTGAGGCAAGAGAATTGCTTGAACCCAGGAGGTGGAGGTTGCAGTGAGCCGAGACTGTGCCATTACACTCCAGCCTGGGCAACAAGAGTGAAACTCTGTCTCAGAAAATAAAAAAATAAATTTTGTGTTTGGACTGGGTCCCATCCTCAAGATATCTCATTATGCACATGCAAATATTCCAAAATCTGAAAACAATCTGAAATCTGACACACTTCGGGTCCCAAGCATTTTGAATAATGGGTACTCACCCTGTAGAATACCTCCCTCAGCCATCAGCCCCTCCCTCCCCCTTGTGGCTTATCCTCCTCCTCCAGGCCCTCTCCATCTGAACCCCCTTCCTCAGAAGAGGTAGCAGGCAGGGCTGCTGTGGGAGCCTCTGCCCAAAACTCTGGGTGAAAGGAAGCCCAGAAGCCTGCATCCAGATGGAGCCTGATGGTGGGAGGAGTGGGTGACACAGACGCCAAAAGTTGGAGGGTGAGCAAGAATGGGAGGCCAGGGAGCAGAGCCCAGGGAGCAGAGTGGGCAACCCACCAGGCCTGGCTCACCCCACAGCACAGTCATTCAAAGCAACCTTTGCCTCCTTCACCATCTGGTCAGCACCAATGGGACCAGGGATGGAGACACCATTACTCAGCCGCCATCGGCAGGTGACCCAAACCTGGCCCCTCCGGTGCTGTCAGAGAAGACAAACAGTGCCCGTTTATGGAGCTGGGTCGCGGTAATGGTTATCTTGGCCTGCTGATAGTCCCTTTCCCCATGAAACACATAATGCACCATAAGCACTGCTCAGAGGCTGATAAAAATAGCTTTGGATCAAAGAGATAGTTTCCTTATTTTGTCTCCAAGGACGGATCAGAGAGCTGGACTGCATGTGGGCAAATCAGTTTTGGCTCTTGGCAGGAGTTTCATTGCTTTCCCTCCACACGCGCAGAAAAGTCTGCCAATGTCGATATCTGAAGCTGAGATAATAGGCTGTGGGCTGTGCTTTGTCTTTTGTTGACGCACTCCCAGCCTTCAAGGTCTCTGCTATCGTTTTGGAGACAGACAGGCTAAGCCCAGACATCAACAAGCAAAAGCAGAGGAGTCCACTGGTGCCTGCTGAACGGATGTGGGTGTGGAATGATGGTAATGACCTCCTTTACAGACATCTGCTGTCTGCACCTCTGCAGACCCATAGCATCATCCCCATTTTACAGGTGAGGAAACCGCAGCTCGAGGAGGTCACCAGTCCTCAACCCTAAATCCAGCTACCCCAGAAGCCTGAGGTCTTTCAGGGCTCCGCAGATGTGGAATCGAACAGCCTGGGCTTGACTCCTACCTCACCGCTTAAAAGCCCAGGCTCTTAATCTCTCTGAGCCTCTTTCTCCATCTGTAAAATGGGAGTCCAAACAACCTGCAAGCTATTTGTGACTCAAAGGAGATCGTGTTAACAGAGCTACCTCGTGTGCAGACTGGCTTGTGGACACTAGTTACTATGATGGTGCTTTCGTAACTGAGCTGCTGATGCTTTCCAGGCACGGCTGCTCGCTCGCATGCCTCTAGAGGCAGGTGATATCACCCACTTCACAGCCGAGGAACTGCGGCATCAGAAGACTAAGGGCCTTGCTCACACAGCCAGGACGAGGTGAAGCCATCGTGGGAACCCTGGCGGCCTACTCCAGGGTGGGTGCAGCGAAGCCTATACCCACGGCCACGGTTGTCATGTATTTTTCTATGCTGAAGACTGTCAGGGGCGATGGCGCATTGCAAGAGAATCTTCAGACCCAGCCAAAAGTCTGTTCTCTAGTGCAATTCTCAGTCTAGGGGGACAAGATCTGATAACGTCACGCCAAGGTGTTGCTCCTAATGGTGGTTCCGTCTGCAGCTCTGCTGGGTGTTTGCCTCCAAACCAAAGCCTGGTGGGGCCCTGTTTCACTGGAGAGCTTAAACCCACCTGCTCAGCGCTAGTCCTGCCATCCTGCTCCACAGCCCTCCGGCCAGCACCCTAGGCGAGTGGGCCTGGGATTCCAGGCTGCTGGGTCCGGGAGCTCCGAGGCGAGGATCGATCACCCGGGCGCTCCCCGGGACCGTGAACGGCAACAGAGCCCAGGAAAACCTGAGTGCAGGTCCGCGTGCGCCCGGGCCTCGGGGGTGGTTTCACCTGAGGGCGGGGAGGGGGCAGAGCCTCCTGTCAGCCACGCCCCCCCAGAGCGGAGCCCCACCCCCCCAAGCCCGCACAGCGGGAAGGCGCCTGGGCCTTGGGACACGCTCCTTTCTCTGCAGGGCGGCCCCGCCGCGGCCTGCTGGTGGCTCTGAAGGTTGCATGGAGTGCGTATACACAGGTAGCGATGGCAGGGCAGACGGTCGCAGCTGCCTGTCGTCCCTCCACGCCCCTGCAAAGCCCCCTCCTCTGGACCCCCATCACCCGCGCTCCCACACGTTTACAGGCTTCACTGCCCTGCAGCGTGCGGGCCAGACCCTCCCGGAGCTGCCAGCGCGCATCCCTTCGGCAGAGGACCCGCTCTGGGCGCGAGCAGGGTGGGCAGTGTGGGCGCGCCCGCGAGCAGGGCGGGCAGTGTCAGGCATCGGTGCGCCCGCGGAGGGGACGGCCTAGATGAGCAGACTGACCTCTCAGGATTTAATCCGAGAGACCCAGAAGAAAGTCCCCTGCTAGCTGGGGGCAAAGCTGGGTTTTCCCCAGGGAGTACTGAAGCCGGCTATCTTGAGCCATTCTCTTGACAGAGTGTGGAGGCAGAGGTGAGTGAGGAGGAGGAGAGAGAGGAGGAGAAGGGAGCAGGCCAAGCAGCGGAGAGGAGCAGAAACCCCACACAGAGAGGGGAGAGAGAATGAGAATGAATATGGATTAGTCAAGGGCTGACAGAACAAAACGCCACAGGCTGGGTGGCTTCAACAACAGATATTTATTTCTCCCACTCCTGGGGCTGGAGGCCCCATCTCAGGTGCCAGCAGGGTCCAGTTCTGGGAGGCCCTCTCCCTGTCCTGCAGGTAGCCACCTTCTTACATGGTAGAGAATGAGAGCAAGCTCCCTGGTCTCTTCTTATAAGGGCACTAATTTTATTCTGAGGGCCCCACCCTCATGACCTCATCTGAACCCCATCACCTCCCAAAAGGCACACCTCCTAGTGCAGCTATACTGGGGGCTGGGGCTTCACCGTAAGCATCTGTGGGGGACAGGCCTTTGGTCCAAACAGGTGGGCTCAGTACTGCACTGTTCCTCACCCAGGCCTAGCCTAGGGGCCCTGATGTTCTTTTGCTCCAGGCCCCAGGTTCTCAAAACCGCAGATTCCGCAGGCTATAAGCCCTCCTGAAGCATCCTGAGTGGGCCTCTTCTGGCACCTGAAACAGCCTTGGGAAAAGCAGCATCCTTTTTGCTTCCCTAGCTAGAAGGTAAATTTGCCCTCCCACCCACGGCCCCGTTTTCTGAGGGCCGAGTGCTTTGGGTGTCTGCAGGACAGTGGGATTACCGAGAACAAAGAGAGCCAGGCTGGCCTTAGAGAACATGCAGACCCAGAGTGCCCACTGTCCACAGACAGGCAGAGGGTCCCAGCTAGACTGCCCTAGCCGCAGGGCTCCTCGCAGTAGAATGCTGCTAGCAGGGCCAGTCAGGCTCCCAGAGCTTGACCTGAGATTTAGCATCAAAATGCCTGCACTTACAAATGTAAATAACGCTCCAAATACCTTAGACCAACATCAGTGCTGGGTTTGGCTTGCAAATAATTCATGTTTGGTCTAAATGGGTTTATTCTGCCTCGTTTGAGTGATCAGTTGCCTTAGAAAGCCATAGCATCAAGGAGTGGAGGCTCTACTCCGCCAGCAAGAAAGGGGTAATGCAGGAATTGAAACACAAAGAGGGCTTCTCAGGGCCAGGCTGTGAGCAATTGCTATTAGCCTAAGGGATCATTCGGTGGAATTTAAAATGGAAGTAGGCACAACTCAGGAGAAAGAATCAGAGAGAATATTTCTCCCACATCTCGCTGGAGGGTGGAGGAGACAGACTGGCGCTCTTCAGTGTCTGGGCTGCAGCACAGAGTTCTGCTTTTCAGAGGCGAGGGCTGACCGAGGAGCGCCTGCCATCCCAATGCTTCTCAAATGCCACCAAGTCCCCTTGCCTCCCACACTGGCTCCCACAGCTTAGTTCTGTTATGCAGTGGAAATGCAGGTCCGTCCATACTGAGGAGATAAACCAAAAGCAAAGTGTTAGGATGAAGAGGCCACCAACTCCGAGCAGCCGGGGCCAGGGCAGTGCTACCAGCTCCATGGGCACCATTTGCATGGCCACTGCTGACAACACTGCACATGGAACAGCCCCTTGGAGGCTTCTGACCACAGGCCAGAGGGCGACTAATAAGTGGAGAGTGGGGACTGCCCACGCCCAGACCAAAATACCCCTTGCTAGAGTCACTGCCCTCAGGCAGGAGAACAAAGCCATGTCCCAGTTTCAGGACCACCAACTCCACTGCAGAACTTGATTTTCCTATCAAGCAGGGTCTCTTGGCCCAGCCAACAAGAACAATGGTGAAGGCTGCTGCCTGCACCCACCCCTGGGCTAAGGGCAGTACATGATCTGTCCTACTGAATCCTTACAGCAGCCTGGAAGCTGGGACTGGCATTACCCCATTCTCCAAATGAGAAATCCTAAGTGGGGAGAGTACGACTGGCCCAGGGTCGCACCCTGAAGACCAGCAGGTGGAGGATGTAGAGAAAGGAGGAATTGGGACGCCCTGATCTGGGGACTGGACTGTGGGTGGAAGGAGGTGCCTTTCCCCTGAGGCTGATGAGTGCCAGTGCCTGTTGGACAAGTCAGTAAACATGCAGAGAGGGTAAGGCAGAATTAGCACTTTGGGAGGCCGAGGTGGGCGGATCACGAGGTCAGCAGATCGAGACCATCCTGGCTGACACGGTGAAACCCCGTCTCTACTAAAAATATGTTTTAAAAAATTAGCCGGGCGTGGTGGCGGGCGCCTGTAGTCCTAGCTACTCGGGAGGCTGAGGCAGGAGAACGGTGTGAACCCGGGAGGCGGAGCCTGTAGTGAGCCAAGATCGCACCACTGCACTCCAGCCTGGGAGACAGAGCGAAACTCCGTCTCAAAAAAAAAAAAAAAGAAATGTTGGTGAAGGTGTCAGTGGTGGTGATGGTGTGTGGGATATCCGTGATGATTCACAGCTGCCCTCCATTCCCACATGATGCTTTTCTATTCCAGCCAGGGCCAGGTGTGCAGGAAACAGAGGTAGGGAAGTTTCCCTCAAGCCCCTTCCCAGGGCTCTGCCCCTCTGTTCCAATGTGTCCGGGATTGTCAGGCAGCAGGCCGTGCCTAAGACTGTGTGACAAGGACTGGTCACATCCTGTGAGCCTCTCCTCCCATGAATAAAGGCTTCACCCTAAGAACTCCCATCTGACTCTGCAGACCCCTCCTCTCTTGCTCCCCCTTCCCTTCCTCCTTCTCCTTTGCCTGTGTCAAGCACGTCCGTGTGAAGAGACCACCAAACAGGCTTTGTGTGAACAATAAACCTGTTTATTCACTTGGGTGCAAGTGGGCTGAGTCCGAAAAGAGAGTCAGCGAAGGGAGATGGGGAAGGGGTTGCTTTATAGGAGTTGGGGAGGTAATGGAAAATTACAGTAAAAGGTGATGATCTATTGTTAGCAGAGGAGGGGGTTACAAGGTACATGGTGGCGAGATCATAAAACTCATTGTCCAGAAGACGAATGTCACAAAGGCGACTGATCAGCTAAGGTAAGGCAGGGACAAGTCACAATAGTAAAATGTTGTAATGTCGGTTAATCAGTTAAGCCAGGAACTGGCTGTTTTACTTCTTTGTGGTTTTTTGGCTGCTCCCGACTTCTTGGCTCCTGCAGGCCACCCGGATGTGTATGTGCGGGTTACAGAGGTTACAACGTCTGAACTTCAGCTCAGAGGCCTGACAGCCTGGTCTCCTTTAGTCTGAGGAGAGGAAAATCAGGTCCTACAAGCTTGTGCATCTTTGGAGGCCCTCCTTTTTGTCTCCATTTCTGTCTCTTTCCTCGTCAGTATGAAGCAGTGGAGGGAAACGACCTGTGGGGTCCTGCCAGGAGAGAGGGAGGAAGGGCCAGGTGAGGTCCCATGGGGAGGAGTAGTGAAAAGGAAGGGAAGGGGTGGGGTCAGAGCCAGCGCTCCCACATCCAGCTGAGAGGAGCAGAAGGGGACTGAGAGGGGCGACCTGGGTGGGGCTGGGACTGATAAGAACCTCAGGGTGAGGGCATGCCCAAAAACTGAGAACAGGGTGGAGCAGGGCTTTCAAAACTGCTGGGAAGTGAAGAATGGGCACAGAGAAGTGGGATTTACAACTTGGAGGTCATGGGTGACTGTGATAAGCTGTGATGCAAGGAGGGGCAGTTCCAGTGGGATGAGGAATGAAAGGATGCCCAGAAGAGGCAACCTGTTGGGGAAGTCATGGAAAATGAGGCTGCAAAGAAGCCGGGCTGCCTCCCAGGGGTGTGCCTGGGTCCTTATCATGGGACAAGGAACCACCTAAGATGGAATGTGGGTTTGCTGATATTCAGCCATTCCACAGTTGGCTTCGTCCATCCTGATAACCCATCTCTCATCAAAGAATATTTGCAAATCACAAATGTTAATCAGGTCTGACTTTCTAGTTTGTTTTGTGTGTGTGTGGAATTACTTTTATTGTTTTTTCTGGTTGCAAAAATAATATATGCTAGCTTTTTTTTTTTAGAAAATGCATAAAATAGAGCATATATTTCTCCAATTCCCTTTTTCTCAGGCTAACCACTGCTTCCAGATCTTTACAGATTTTTCTTTATATCTTTACTTTTTTAACAAAAATAGTCAGAGATAAACATTTTTCTGCATGCTGCTTTGATATCTAACAATCATTGACGTCTTTCCATATCAGTGCATGCTGATCAATTTCATTGTTTTAACAGGGTCAAAGGATTCTACTGTTTTCATGGGCTATTATTTATCTTATCTTGTCCCAGCCATCTGCATTTAGAGTACTTCTATTTTGTTGTTGTTGTTGTTTTTCTGGGAATTGCTGAAATAAACATTCGTATACATATTTAATGCATCTGTGCAGGTACAATACATTCTTAGAACCTGCATTATTGAGTCAATGGTAAGCACATTTGAAATGTTCATAATAATTTCCATATTTTCCCTCAAAAAGAAGTACAGCAGCACCACTGACATTGTATACGGGTTCTTTTTCAATCTTTACTGAACTAATAGATGAAAAATTCTTTCCTGTGGGGAATGTTGCAGTGGGGGAGGCTGTGGTGTGTGGGGTCAAGGTATGTGTGGAATTTCTCAGTACCCTCCACTTGATTTTGCTATAAGAACTTAAAACTGCTTCAAAAAATAAAGTCTGTTAAAAAAGATTTGTCAGTGTTACATTTTTCATTTCTTCAATTAATTTTAAGGTAGGACAACTTTTGATACATTTCTTAGCCAGGTGTGCTAACTCTCCTGTAAATTTCCTGTTTGTGTCTTTTGCTTATTTTCCAATTAGATTTCTTATCTTCTTGGGTTATCTGAACTTTTCACGTATTATGAAGAGTAAGAAGTTGTTATTAAATAGAAGAAAAAGCACTGACTCTTAAAGCCCCCAGGATGATGGGAGAGGAATGAGTCGAAGGAGGAGGTGGGCAGTGGGAGCCAGTGAAGAAACTGTTTCTTGTCGGCCCCTATCCCATGCCCCTCATGGTGTGGACACGGGTCAGTGCTGGCTCTCTTCCTTCCAGCACCCAACCCTGCAGTTTTGACTCTGACCTCCCCTATCTTCATCTTACATTATCTGCTTTTAAAACTCATTCGTTTGATCTCCTGTTCCTGCTCTGAGGTTTTTAAAATGGATTTTGGGGTCATCTACATTGGATGACAGGAGGCAGGTAGGAGTCCCTTGGAAAAGGTGCTTAGGTTTTGTCTGTGTTTATCATTCACTCACTCACTAAGAGTTTGGGGGGATGGGGGAGCATACGGCATATGTTCTGTACCATAGCAAAGCAAAGTCAAGCAGCTCCCAAGAGGGAAGTCAGACACGTGGACAATTAGATTCAATTAAATTAAATCCAGTGCTACCAATGCTAGGACAGAACAGTGTGGGAAAGGGGAGAGGAGGAGACAAGTGACCCCTGGGGCTGGGGAGGGAAGAGTAATCCCCTGATTACTTCCTGGAGGAGGTACTACTGAATAGAAATTTCAATGATGAATAAATTCATGTGGCAGAGCTTCTAGTGGTTTCCCAGTGTCTGTTTTCCCTTTTTCTCCACTGTCAGCTGGATTTTCGGCCATCTAAACTACAGAAAACATTTCCCAGACTCTGTTGCAGCAGATTTGGCCATGTGACTAATCGTGGCCAGTGGAGTGTTAAGCAGAAGTAATGCCCCATTGCCAGGTTGTCTTTAAAGGGCATGGCTATGCCTTACCTTGTCCTGTTCTCCCTTCTCTCTGGCTGAATGCAGACATTGTGAGGAGCCATACTGGAGCCCCCAGGTCCTTGATGACAGACAGAAGCTGAGAGGAGCCACTCCACCAGCTGTTTTGTTTATGTGCACATTTATGGAGGGCTTGCTCTGCACTAGACACCTTGCTAAGCACCTCCCAGCTATCATCTCATTTCATCTTCTCAGCAGCCTGGAGGTGGGTACCATTATTATCTCTGTTTTGAGAATGAGGAAACTGAGTCCCAGAAAGGTTAAGTAACTCATCCAAAGCCACATAGCTTGTGAGAGATGAATCTGGAATGTGCACCAGTAACCCTGGAATCAGGCTACTCCAGACCCTGAGCTCTTAGCCAATATGTTTTGAAGCCTCTCTGTGTCTTCCTGCATCACTGGTAGATAGACAAAGTTCCCATCCTCCTGGGATTGACAGACCAATAAGTGAGCAAGTAAAATAGGTAGTAGGTTACACAGTGGGATGTACTGCAGAGAGTAAAGCAGGAAACAGGAATGGGCTGAACAGAATGATCAGAAGAGGACATCTGAGCAGAGGCGGAGGCAGCTGTGAGAGTGTCTGGGGACACGCTGGCCTGCTTTCCAACCCTAGCCCAGACACACATTGGCCCCTGTTCTTGAGCTCTTGACAGCGTCTGAGCCTCAGCTTCCTCGTCTGTGCAGCCTCCCATGGCAGGTTGGGAAGGCGATTGGAGGGAACGTAAGTGGGCCCCTTGGCAGAGTAGGCACGATGGTGTTGGTGCAGTGCTCTGGGAGGGTCAGGGCCATGTCTCCATGGTGCCCACCAAGCTCCAGGCTCTGTGCTCAGTGCTCCGTGGATCCACGCAGCCAGCTCCCCAGAGTCAGGCACGACACCTCCACGCGGCAGGCGTGAGAATCACTCCCCCTTTACAGAGGGGGAGATTAAGGCTATGTCACTGGCATGAGCCCCCCCACCCCGCCCCCGGCCACGCCACTGATGTCCAAGCTGTGTCCCCGTGTCCTTCTGCACAGGAGAAGCACTTTCCTCATTCAGCAGCAGCGGTGAGCCAAGCCTCTTTATGTGCCAGGCGCTGACCGAGGGACTGTGATTGGTGGGCACTGGACAGACCAGAACAAGGACCTGGCTGCACTGAGCTAAGCGGGGCACCCGGCACACCGGCAGTGATGGCCTGACGTCCTGAAGAGTGACAGGACAGGGACAAAGCTCTCCGGTGTAGAAGTCGGGGTCATCCTCCACTCTATGGCAGGCACGTGTGAACCTGAATCAAGTGAGGAGCAGACCCACGTGCTATGGGGGAGGTCGGGCAGGCCGAGGAGAAAGCAAGCGCCAGCTCCTAGGCCTGCGCCGTGGGATATAAGTCGCCACTGCTGCTGGTCGGAGGCCAGGGCTGTGCCGCTCCATGGTCAGCGTCTCCTCTTTCCCTCTCACCTCCCAAAGCACGTCCATCAACACCCACTCCTCCACCTCACGGTCTGTTTCTGGGACTCTTGACTTAAGGCAGGAGACAGTCCTGAAATGTCTCCATGGGAACAGAAGGGTCAACCCACTTGGGGTGGGCTTCCAGCATTCACGGAGCCTCAGGCAGGACGGGCTGCCTCCTTGCCCTCTCCACCTTCCCAGGAGATGGTTCTCATAAGTATCCATTCACTGGCCTCAGAGGAAGGCTCAGAGAGGGCAGCTAACTTGCCCAAGGTCACTCAGGCCTCAGCAGTGCACTGGAGCCACTCAGTCCTGGCTTGTGAGAGTCAGTGTTGTTCAACACAGCCATTGCCAAAAATTGAATTCTATAAACCTACAATGAAGCATGTCATATTACAACAAGAAGCAGTACATACGCTGAATTCACCACCTCCAAATTGCTTTACTCCTGTCCCTGTGCTGTTGAGGTTACTGGCACCTGGTGTACCCAGGTGATGGGGATGGTATACAGTGGTGACCACTGCACATCTCTTCCCAACAAGCATCAGTGACATCATGGTGGTACCTTAAATGGACCATGATGGGGGTATTTCCACTGCAGAAATCAGCAAATGCCACACATTCAGCTTACAACATTACTGATTTCAGTGATAAAGAAATGTTAAAAATGAAGATTACATTGGCTGGGTGCGGTGGCTCACGCCTGTAATCCCAGCACTTTGGGATGCCAAAGTGGGCAGATCACGAGGTCAGGAGTTTGAGACCAGCCTGGCCAACATGGTGAAACCCCATCTCTACTAAAAGACTCCATCTCAAAAGAAAAAAAAATGCAGATTATATTACATTAAAAGCATGTGTGTCTGCAGGTGTTACACTTTGAAAAGTGCAAAAAAAGAAACAGTCTTCTAGTATTCACAAATTATTATCCTATTCAGCCAAGCAGCCACTCATGTCATGGACAAACAAGTGGAGGTCTAATGTCCACCTGGGCCTGGATCTTTGCCTCTTGAGGAAGTCCATAAATTCCCCAGAGCACACTCAATCCAGCAGTGCCCTTGCTAGGGCCTCAGCTTCTGTGGTTCTAGGCTGCCTTGGGGGCCACTCTTTTCTTTTTGGCATTTGGTGACATTTCATTTAATGTCAGCTTATGTGCTATTCCACACAATTGCCAATATCTTCATGTGTCTCCCCAACTAAGGTTATTTACTGACATTGACATTTGTTACCGTTTCTTTTTTTGTTTCTCTCTCCATTTTCTCTTTTCCTATCTTTAAAATTTTTACTGGCCGGGTACAGTGGCTCACGCCTCTAATCCCAGCACTTTGGGAGGCCAAGGCAGGCAGATCATCTGAGGTCAGGAGTTCAAGACCAGCCTGACCAACGTGGTGAAACTCCGTCTCTACTAAAAACACAAAAAATTAGCTGGGCGTGGTGGCACATTCCTGTAATCCCAGCTACTCCGGAGGCTGAGCCAGGAGAATCACTTGAACCCGGGAGGCAGAGGTTGCAGTGAGAGGCAGAGGTTGCAGTGAGCCGAGATCGCATCATTGCACTCCAGCCTGGGTGACAGATTGCACCATTGCACTCCAGCCTGGGTGACAGAGCGAATCTCCATCAAAAAAAAAAATTTACTGATATTTGTTTGTTTTTAACAGCATTATTAAGAGATAATCCATATACCTTACAATTCATTCATTTGAATGTTCAGTGTTTTTTGACGTATCCACAGACACATGCACCCATCACCACAATCAACTTTAGAGTATTTTCATCACCTTATAAGGAAATGCTGTACCCTTTAGTTCTTACATCTTAACACCCCTACCCTACCCTCCCAGCCCTGAGCAACCACTAGTCTACTTTCTGTCTCTATAGGTTTCCCTATTCTGGACTTCTATATTACATAATTAATATGAACCACTGGCTTCTTAGCATAATGTTTTCAAGGCTCACCCATGTATCCATATATAATTTCTTATTATGGCCAAATAATATTCCTTTGTATAACTATACCATATTTTGTTTACCTATTCACCAGTTGATGGACATTTGGGTTGCTCCTATTCTTCATCTCTTATGAATAATACAGCTATGAATATGAACAAGTTTTTGTGTGGACAAATGTTTTCCTTCCTCTTGTGTGTATGCCTAGGAGTGGAATTGCTGGATCGCATCCTACCTTCCTAGTGAGAGTGAAGTGGCTTGTCACTGTGGTTTTGATTTGCATTTTTTGATGACAATTTTTCTGATGATGATAATATTGAGTATCTTTTCATGTACTTATTAGCCATTTATACATCTTACTTGAAGACGTGTCTGTTTATACCCTTTGCCTATTTTAAAATTAGATTGTTATTGTCTTATTGAATTGTAAGAGTTCTTTCTACATATATGAATGTCCAACTTATCTATTTTTTCTTTCATTGTTTATACTTTTAACATCATATCTGAGAATCCTTTGCCAAGTCCAAGATGATGAAGATTTACCTTTGTTTTTTCCTAATAGTTTTATGGTTGTAAGAGCTTTAGTTTATGTTGCGTTAATGTTTGTATATGGTGTGAGGTAAGGATCCAAAATTATTTTTTTACATGTGGCAGCACCATTTGCTGAAAAGAATATTTTTCCCCCATTGAATGGTATTGAAATCCCTGTTGAAGATCAGTTGAGCATAGATGTATGGATTTGTTTCTGGCCTCTCAGTTATATTTTGTTGATCTACTTGTCTATTATTGTGCCACTACCTCCTTTGTCTTCATTATCATTGTAGTAAATTTTGAAATTGGGAAGTGCGAATCCTTGCATTTTGTTCTTCTCTTTCAAAATTGTGCTAGGTATTTGTAACTCCTTGTAATTCCATATGGTTTTTAGAAATAAGTTGTCAGTTTCAACAAAGAAGATAACTGGTATTCAGATAGGGATTATATTAAATATGTAGATCAGTTGGGGAAGTATTGCCTTCTTAACATGATTAAATCTGTGAATTATAAACAAAGTGTGATTTTCTGTTTATTTCAATCTTTAATTTTGTTCAACAATATTTTTAGTTTTCAGAGTATAAGTTTTGCACTTCTTTTGTTAAACTTATTTGTACATATCTTATTCATGTTTGATGCTATTTAAATGTAATTGATTTCTTAATTTCATTTTTGGATTGTTTACTGCATGCATATAAAAATACAATTAATTTTTTATATGGGTCTTGTGTTCTGCAACATCAATGAACTCATTTATTAGCTTTAATAGTTTCTTAGTGGATATTCTAATTTTTAAAAGGTTTTTCTATATAAGATTATGTCATCTGTGAATTGAGATAATGTAATTTCTTCTTGTCTAATTGCCTGGGATGGAATCTCCACACAATGTTAAATGGGAGTGGTAAGAGCTGGCATCCTTTTCTTATTCCCGATCTTAGGGAGAAAGTGTCTAGTCTTCTACCATTAAGTATGATGTTAGCTGTGGGTTTTTCATAGATGCTCTCTATCAAATTGAAGAAGCGCTCTTCTACTTCTAGTTTGTTGAGTGTTTTTATCATAAAAATATGTTGGATTTTGGACCAGGCACAGTGACTCACGCCTGTAATCCCAGCACTTTGGGAGGCCGAGGCAGGTGGATCACTCAATGTCGGGAGTTCCAAACCACCCTGACCAACATGGAGAAACCCCATCTCTACTAAAAATACAAAATTAGCCGGGCATGGTGGCACATGCCTGTAATCCCAGCTACTCAGGAGGCTGAGGCAGGAGAATCACTTGAACCCGGGAGGCAAAGGTTGCAGTGAGCCAAGATCACACCACTGCACTCCAGCCTGGGCAACAAGGGCGAAACTCCATCTCAAAAAAAAAAAAAGTATTGGATTTTGTCAAATACTTTTTTCTATTTCTATTGAGATGATTGTGTGGTTTTTATTTTTTATTCTATTGAGATGGTGCATTACAATAATTTATTTTTACATGTTGAACCAACATTGCATTCCTGGGATAAATTCCACTTGGTCACAGTGCATAATTTTAAAATATGTTGTTGGATTCAGTTTGCTAGCATTTTGTTGACAGTATTTGTATCCATATTTATGAAAGATATTATATTGATCTGTAGTTTTCTTGTGATATCTTTGACTGCTTTTGGTATCAGGGTAATATTGGCCTCAAAGTGAATTTGTAGATGTTACTTTCTCTCTATTTTTTGAATGAGTTGGTGAGAGATTGGTATTAATTCTCCTTTCAGTGTTTGGTAGAATTAGCTGTGACATGATCTGGACCTTGGCTTTTCTTCGTAGGTAGTTTTTTTGATTACTAATTCAATCTCTTCATTTATTATAGGTCTATTCAGTTTGTCTTTTTTATCTTGAGTCAGTTTTAGTAGTTTGTGTCTCTCTAGAAATTCATACATTTCATCTTCATTATCTAAGTTTTAGGCATACAATTGTTTACAGTATTAATTAATTTATTTATTTATTGAGACAGAGTCCTGCTCTGTTTCCTAGGCTGGAGTACGGTGATGCGATCTCAGCTCACTGCAGACTTTGCCTCCTGGATTTAAGCCCTTCTCCTGCCTCAGCCTCTCAAGTACCTGGTATTACAGACATGTGCCACCATGCCTTGCTAATTTTTGTATTTTTGGTAGACATAGGGCTTCACCATGTTGGCCAGGCTGGTCTCAAACTCCTGACCTCAAGTGATCCACCCACCTTGGCCTCCCAAAGTGCTGGGATTACAGGCATGAGCCACCATGCCTGACCCTGTTTATGGTATTTCTTTATTGTCCTTTTAATTTCTGTAATATTGACAGTAATATCTCCTCTTTCATTTCTGATTCAGGTAATTGTCCTCTCTCATTCCTTGATAAGTCTAGCTAAATATCAATTTTGTTGATCTTTCCAAAGAACCAGGTTTTTATGTTATTGAATTTTTCAGATTGTTTTTCTATTCTCTATTTTATTAATTTATACTCTAATCTTTATTATTTCTTTCTTTCTGCTTGTCTTAGATTTAGATTGCTCTTTTTTTTTTCAAGTGTCTTAAGGTGGAAGGTTAGGTTATTGATTTGAGATCTTTGGTCTTTCTTAATATTGGCATTTACAGCTATAAATTTGCATTCTTAGCACTGCTTTTGCTGTATCCCATGAATTTTGGCATGTTGTGTCTTTGTTTTTATTCATCTGAAAGTGTTTTCTGATTCACTTTTGATTTCTTCTTTGATCCATTAGCTATTTTGGAGTATGTTGTTTAGTTTCCACATATTTGTGAGTTTTACAAGTTTTTTTTTCTGATATTATTTCTAATTTCATATTATAATTAGATATTGTACTTCGTATTATTTCCACTCTTTTAAATTTGTTGTGGCTTGTTTTATGGCTTCTGGTCTATCCTGGAGAATGTTCTATGTGTACTCGAAAACAATATATATTCTGTAGTTGTATAGAATGTTCTGTAGATATGTGTTAAGTCTATTTAGTTTACAGTGTTATTCAGATCTTCTATTTTCCTGTTAATCTTATGTCTAGTTCAATACATTATTAAAAGTGGGTTATATTTAAGTCTCCAACCATTACTGTTAAATTGTACATTTCTCTCTTCATTTCTGTCAGCTTTTGTTTCATGTATTTGGGTGCTCGGTTATTAGTTGCATACATGTTTATAATTGTGGTATCTTCCTGATGAATTGACCTTATTATCATCATAAAATGTCTCTTTGTACTAATATTTTTGGTTTTAAAGTCTATTTTGTCTGATATCAGTATGGCCACCCAACTTTCTTGTGATTGCTGTTGGCATAATGTGTCTTTTTCCATTCTTTTGCTTTCAGTTTATTTGTATCTTTGACTCTAAACTATGTATTTTGTATTATAGATAGCATATGGCTGAATCATGTTTTATCCAGTCTGACAATCTCTGCCTTTTGACTGGATTGCTTAATTTATTCATTTAATGTATTATTGATATAGCTGCCTTGACATTCGCCGTTTTACTTTTTATTTTCTATGTCCCATGTGTCTCTTTTTGTTCTGCTATTCTCTTCTACCCTTTCTAATGTATTTTTTCTAATGCGGTATTATAATTTGTTTGATAATTTTTTCATATATTTTGGGGTTGTGTTTTTAGTGATTGCTCTAGGGCTTACCATGTATATCTTAACTTATCAGAATCAGTTTCATATTTATACTAGCTTAATTTCAGTGATATATAGTAATGTTATCACTATATAGTTCTATTTTATTTCCCCCCTCTTTTTACAGTATCACTGTTATCCATATTACATCTATTAATATTACAAACCTAATAATATGTTGCTATAATTGTTAATTTGCTATCTGTAGTCATTTCCTTAGCCCAGAGCAGCTTTCTTCCCACTCACCTCCTTTGTGTCACTATTGGCAAATAGATTACGTCTCTATATTTTACACACCCTGCAATGTACTATAAACATATTATTTTATACAATTGCTTTTTAAATCAGTTAAGAGAGAAAAAGAAAATATGCATTCATGTGATCTTTTATAATTACACGATTGCAATTTTCTCTTTTTCATGCCCCTCTGTCTCTTTTTTAATCCTTCCCTTTCCTTCACTCTGATTCCCCTTCCTTGGCTGCTTATCAGACATCTGCAGACCTTCATGGGACACTTGGGACTGGAATATTCAGATGTTCTCCCCAGCAGCTATCGGACCTGCCACTGGAGTAGGAGAAACAGGGAGGCCACAGTGACCTCTGCCCTTGGAGCCCACATGGAGGTGTTCACAGAAAAAGCACATCATGGCTGAACCCCTACTGTGTGCCGGGTGCCGGACAAGACATGCTATCAGCAGGATCATTATCTTTACAACAGCCTGGGCAGGAAGGTGTCATCATTCCCATTTTGCAGATGAGAACGAGTAAATGATGACTGCTTAAGGTCAACAGCTGAATCAAGATTTTAACAGCAGTTTGTTTTATTCCAGTGCCGGAGTTGGATAAGCATCACATGACACTGGAAGGAATGCATATTTTATCCACATTTAGGCACCTTCCTTGAATGCAGACAGAGAATGTCTCCAGGTTCTCCTCCAGGAGGTACCCTGATAAATCCACCTGATTTTACTCTGTTCTCCAGTAGAATCTAAAAATCAGGACGGGAAATGTGGCCTTGCAGGGATTGGGGATTTTGTTTTGTTTTGTTTTAATTACAACTCCCTTTACTTTCTTGAAAATAATGAAACACCTGGATAAAGGGGAAAAAAATTGAATCCCATTCATGTTCCATCAAGCTGGGCAGCATCGCCTCAGAATACAGATGGTTCTGTTACTTTTCAATAATTGTTAAACATTGTTTTCTCACTATACAAATAATACCAGCTGGGCGCAGTGGCTCACATTTATAATCCCAGCACTTTGGGAGGCCGAGGCAGTCAGATCACTTGAGGTCAGGAGTTCAAGGTAGTCTGGCCAACATGGCGAAACCCCACCTCTACTAAAAATACAAGAATTAGCTGGGCATGGTGGTGGGTGCCTGTAATCCCAGCTTCAAAAGGCGAGGCAGGAGAATCATTTGAACCTGGGAGGTAGAGGTTACAGTGAGCCGAGATTGTGCCACTGCACTCCAGCCTGGGCAACACAGCGAGCCTCCGTCTCTAAATAAATAAATAAATAAAGCATTAAAATGGAAATAATATATAATCCTTGAAAGAAATTTTAAAATGCAGAAAAGTATGAAGAAGAAAATATAAATCACACAAAATTCCTCTATTCGAAAACAACCACTATTAATATTTTGTAGCATTTTCTTGTGTGTTTTTTCCCCAAGGCTTCAGTGTGATATATTCTGTGTAAGGTCCTGCTTTTTTCATTTGACATTCCATGAGCGTGTATCTGTGTCATTAACATTTCCTCATAAGCGTGATTTTAATGACTGCCTGATCTTGCATCATATGACTATTCCGTCATACTCTTGAGCGCCCCGATTGCAACAACCTCATTGCACAGAAGGACACATGAGCATGATGATGGGGCCCTCTCCCAGGCACTGGGGCAGTGAGAGGTCAGTGACAGGGAGGAGAGAGACAGAAACAGGGAACAGAGGAAGACATGGTCTCTGCCTCGGAAAAAACTGATGGCCAATTTGATGGACTCAAAGGAGTGGACTTTGAATTTTGGAAAGGATGGAGCTAGCAAAGTTGCTAGGTCTAGAATTAAAAACGAAAGAGGAATAACAAGTCCAGAAGAAAAGATAGAATGCCTCAGTACATCATCAACTCCAATGCAGCAACACTCAGACAAGAGTCCTCAGATGCAAGTGGTGGTTTAGATTGATTAGACAGCTGTATGCAAGACAGATGGGAAGAGAACAAGCATGCAAGCAGAGACCAGCTAAGTGGAGGGAACTGTCCACTCCATGTCTGTTCCCTCCTGCAGGTAGCAGGACCTCCGTTTTTCTCGGGGAATCTCCTCCTCACGAGATCCAACCTTGATGGAATGGCCAACCAAGCAGCCCACCCTCCCTCAGCCAGCAGAGGAGCCTCAAGTGCTCTCTCGCTGTGGGGCCAATTCTTAGCACAGGCTCACGAAGCACAACAGAGACAGGTTGTCACTCATCCTGCCAGCTTCCCAGGATGACACGGTCCTGGGACTCCCGCTTTGACTCCCGTCCTGGCTCAATTCAAATCATTCTTCAGTTCTGATGGCTGCCCTAGAGTCTTCCAAAACCTTCCCTCTCCTTAAGTTGGCCAGCCACAGTTTCTGTTACTTTTCCTAAAGTAACAGAGGAGTGTTCCTGGCCACAGAGGAGTGAAAGCACAGCATCCCAGGCACTGTCATAATACAGGCCGGGCAGACACCCGGTCATCTGATTGTCACCACCACCAGAGGAGAACGCTGAGCGGCCACAATTCACCCCAGGTCACTGGCTGGCTGGTGCCGGTGCTCCTCAAACTCTGTGGTGTCGGACCTCAGAGCTTGGTGCTTGTTCTGACCACAGGGCTCAGACCCTTTCCAAGCTTAGCAGCCGACTGACTGATACATGCAAGCCTCAGAGGCACCGAGACCCCAGGATGGCCCCTCAGTGGGCCCTAACCTCACCAGGGGAGGACAGAGTTCAATCCCAGGAGATGCTGAGATCCCAGCGCTTCCCGAAGGGAACCTCCTTCAGATTCACACCGGGGGGCTAAGGAGTCTCTTCATGACAGGCGTGGACACAACACACAGAGTTGCAGCTCACTTTCTTAGTCTGAAAAATTTCCCCTATTAAAATAGATACTAGAATTAACCAGCATTCAGAAGACAGCCTGGCCTGTGGCAGCGTGCTGTATGATTTTATTTCAAAAACAGTGATGATAATCACGATGATCATGACATTTTACCGCAGGGGTGCCCAAACTTTACCAAAAAAAAATGTATTATGGATGTATTCATGTTCAAACTTGTTAAACAGTATGTCATGTACTTTTTAAAAAGTCTTACATGGAACCCAATATTCAGAGGAGTTTGCAGAGGCAAAGTGGCCCTTGTTGGATGGAGGAGGGAACAGAGCCCACCCACCAGCCTCCTGTTTGCCCCTGTAGCATTTCTATGGAAACTTAGGTCATGATTTGGAAAGTCGTTTCGGGAACACTTTGCAAATCAGCCTCTTAACTAGTGCAGGTCATTTTCATAGGAGAATCTGGACTCTGGGACAGCGCACAGGACAGCCCGTTATAGCCTTTCGCAGGGCTCCACTGAACGACCAATTGGTCATTTCCCTGATTCCAGCCTCCCCGAGAGGAGAGGGATGGTCCTCGTGACCCCTCTGACCTTCACCAGCCTGTGCTAAGTCTCTAACACCACGTAGTACCCAGACAACCCTGAAAGCCAAATACCATTAGTATCCCCATCTGACAGATTTTTTAAAAAAGAGTAAAAGCGTGGGGAGGTTAACTCACTTTCCGGATATCAGTTGCCGCTAAGTGAGGTTCCAAATTGAACCCTGACCAGTGACCACACCCATGGCCACTGCCAACCCGGCACACACTGGGCACAACCAGAAACGCCAGGGCAGAGAGGAAGAGACGACATACTGAGGCCGGGTGGCACCAACAGCTCCCAGCTCCCTCCCCGTCCCTTGGTCCCCTGGCCAGGCTCTGGTAGGCAGGGAACCCATAAGAAAACGCCCTGCCTTCCACCCACCGAGAAGGTAGCCCTGGGAAGCTGAGCTGGTACCTTGGCTGGGGAAGGCAGAGAGGCAGGCAGAGTGGGGTGGCGCATGGGAGAGGCCGCAGCCTGGGCTTTAAGGGGCAGAAGTGGGAACAGCCCGAGATCCCATCTGTGCTGTGGTCCAGTCACCAGGCCAAAGCACACAGGAGTCCCAGCAGAGCTGCTGGGCTGGGCACCCTGGGAGAGGAGCCCCAGCCACGTGCCTGGGTAGGGTGTGCAGCACGTGTCTGTGGGAGTTGGTCAAGTCTCCATGGCACAATGAAGACCGCTGCTGTGGAGTGGCCTGAAGGCCCAGGAGGCCTCAGGAGGATGTGCCGGTGCCAATCCCAGCACACCCTCACCCCTCCTCCTGCTCCCTGCCAAGCAACCAAATCTGCCCTCCCAAGTCACCGGGTGGAGCATTGCTTTTTCAGTTCACCCCACGTATGTCTTAAAATGGTAGTGGTACCAACTGTGTACCAGGAGCCTTGCCTGGGGCAGGGCGGGCAACTGTGGGGCAGCTAACGCCCATGTCACCAGGGGGATGGCCAAAGGGCAAAAGCACTGCAACAGTCTGAGGCTTGGAGCTCCCCAAGATGCTGGGTTGCTGCCTGGGGTAAGCCTGGCAGAAAAATGCTTCCAGGCCACGGCAACAGGAGGGGACACCACTAAGGGGCGGGCACCCAGCAGAAAAAGTGGCTCTAAGGTGTCAGCATGGTCCCTGGCTCAGCCCCCTCCTCCAGCCTGGGCCCCACAGTCAGCCTGCTCCATGGCCAGCCCCTGCTACTCAGGGAGTTGAGCCCAGTTTGAGTCTCGAATGCTGTCAGCTCACAGAGCTCTCACGTCCAGGGCGCACTCCTGTCCTCAAGGATCCCCTCTGCCGGGAGAGGATGGGTCACTGGGGCACACAGAGTAAGGGCCCAGCAGAAAAGCATGGAAGCTAAAGTAATTCCATGTTGGGCTAGTCCACTATGCTGACTTCTGGTTAACTCTACTTCTGGGAATGCCTCTGATATTTCCAGTTTATCTATTGTTCCTTGTGTAAGAGCAGGCACTTACCCTAAATCCTGCCCTCAGATCAGATTCCTGCCCGTTCCTTCTAAAGCACATACACCCTTCCCTATGGTATAGAAGCCCTGGACCTGGGGTAACAGTGCGGAGATCTGCCTGTCTTGTGGCCACCCAAGACCACGCTTCTGTCCATACATTCCCCAATAAAACCACCGTCTAACAACAGTCTGGCCTTGTCTGCCTCCTTCTGTGGTTTATCAGCTCCTCCTGCATTTGGGAGTCTCTTTGCACACACGGTCCATTCAGGAAACAAGAGGCGGTTGCGGAGACACACTCGTGCTCAGAGCACTCAGAAGAGGTCTCCCCTGCAGCCCCGGCACTCGGCTCGGCCACGGGGAGCTGGGAGGGGCCAGGGAAGGGACAAACAGGACCCCTCAGCTTCCCAGGGCATGTGGGGGGTGGGGTTGGCACAGAACCAAGGGGAGAGAATCCAAGAGGAACCCGGGGCCGGAGCATTTGGAGTGTTCTCTGTCTGGGTCCACGTGTAACCCTTCGCTTAGACTTCCCACGGGAACATGTTGGCATCCTTCAGAGTTACCCACTGAACTCAGAATGAAGCCTGCACCACGAGGCAAGATCACGAGTCCCCTCACAACCCCACCCCTGCCTTCGTTTTAATTGAATGACCACCACGCTGAGAAACAGTGTGCACCTGCCGCCCAGCCCAAGACAAGCACCTACAAATGGGGGTGCCCTTCCTCCGTGTGCCCCAGCGCCCCATCCTGTCCTGGCAGAGGGGATCCTTGAGGACAGGAGTACACCCTGGACATGAGAGGTCTGTGAGCTGACAGCATTTGGGACTCAACCTGGGCTCAACCCCCTGAGGAGCAGGGGCCAGCCAGGGAGCAGGCTGAGGGGGCTGGAGGAGGGGGCTGAGCCCAGGACCATGTGGGCATCTTGGAGGCCACTTTTTCTGCTGGGCCCCCACCCCTTAATGGCGCCCCCTCCAGTTGGCTTGGCCTGGAGAGCTTGGTGAGGGAGGATGTGATAATCCCTCCCAGAAGATATCCAGATGGCGTGGTAATCACTCGTCCAAAGGCCCACTCTGTACCAAGCAGAGTGACCAGGTACTGGCTGCCCCGAGCACAGCCAGCCTCTTTGCATGGGACCAAGCCGACTTTTCCTCAGGCTATTTTAGGGTGTTGCAGATGCAGAGGTGAAATTCCCGGCTGGACCCCAAGCCCTGTCTCCCTGAGTACAAACACACAAGAACACATGTGTGTCCCTGATTGAATACGGCCAGTGTGACGGGAAGGAATGCTCTCCACGCCCCGTGGGCCCCATCTTTGGTGCAGCCCTTTGCCAAGATGACAGCGACAGGAAAAGGATGGTCCTGTCGTCAGCAGTGAGGCTGAGCATTCCACACAGACAAATATAAAGCAATCTGCAAAATCTAGTTTGGATTCGCTCTAACACAAATGTCAGTGGAAGTCAGCAGCTCTGCTTTCGGAAACCCAATCATCTGTCATAGGGAGTTTGCGTGGTTAAGAAGACGCCTCTTTCCCCTCTCTTGCACCACATCATTAATCTCCTGGAACGGGTGAGGACCCGAGAGCACCATCAGCGGAAAATGTGAGCATGTGACGGAGTGTGCACTGCTCTTTCCAGCCGCAGACCCCTCACAGATAGACATCAGCCTCAGAAGGAGGACCGGGAGGCCCAGGGGTCGCCACAGGAAGGAGGGAGGGCCACGCGGTGCAGGAAGCGATCTGATAGCTCACTGTCAGTTCAACTGAAACTCATCACGAGCGGGCAGAAAGGGCAGATCTTCCTGTGAACCACAGGGTGGGGTGCTCACAGCCCCCACCTCCACCCCCACCCCCACCCTGGGTCCTGTGGGGATAGAAGGAGGGAAGCAGGAAGGAGAGGAGGAGGAAGGGAGAGGTAGCCCAGCCTGTAGCTGGGGGCCCTCAGACTCCTGCAAACATCGCTGCACTGTGAGGCCAACAAGCTCAGAGCTGTAGGGAAGCTCAGAGATAATTTGCTGCAAAAGTGTATTCTATTTTGTGGGAAAGAAACTGAGAACAGAGGGAAATGACCTTGCAGGCTTCTCACGCACATGTTAGCCACAGCCCCGGCAGTGGAATTCAGGACTCTCAACAGCACCTTCTGGCATGGACAGAGTCAGAACGCCAGTTCTCCAGAGGCCAGCGCAGATATTCACTAAGCATTGCTTGTGTGTAAGAGTCCATGCAGCCAGGCGTGGTGGCTCACGCCTGTAATCCCAGCACTTTGGGAGACCAAGGTGGGCAGATCACGAGATCAGAAGATTGAGACCAGCCTGGTCAACATGGTGAAACCCCGTGTCTACTAAAAATACAAAAATTCGCCAGGTGTGGCAGTATGTAGTCCCAGCTACTCAGAGGGCTGAGGCAGGAGAATCGCTTGAACCCAGGAGGCAAAGGTTGCAGTGAACCAAGATCATGCCACTGCACTCCAGCCTGGCAACACAGTGAGACTCTGTCAACAACAACAACAAAAAGAGTCCATGCTAGGTGCCCTGCCAGATCACAGGTGACAAATCATCACACAAATGGTGATTTCATCTAAATTGTGGTAAAAAGCATGTAGAGCTGAGAGACCATAAAATCAGGGCACCCAACTTAGCCTGGGGCTGGGGAACAGGGAGAACTTCCCTAAGGAGGTGACACTTCAGCAGAGCATTGAAGGGTTTGTCAAACAAAAAAATGGGCAGAGAGTGTTCCAAGGAAGAGGATCCTTCCCCTGCCCCTCCCTTTCTTCTCTAAGCAAACTGTTTGCTCCACCAGGCTTACCACTTTCTGACCTTCACACACAATATGGTCATGACTCTCCCATGTCCAAGAGCCTTCATTCATCCAGTCCCATCCTCATCTACTCCTCTCACCCAGCAATTTAGCTCCTGCCCCCAGCCCAAGATCCCAGCCTCCTCCGACACACTGCAACCCCCAGCCTCCTCCTACCCACCATAGTGATTGGATCCCAGCCTCCCCCTGGCCACCACAGTGAGTGGATCCCAGCCTCCCCCCACCCACCACAGTGAGTGGATCCTAGCCTCCTCCTACCCACCACAGTGAGTGGATCCCAGTCTCCTCCTACCTACCACAGTAAGTGGATCCCAGCCTCCCCTCATCCACCACAGCAAGTGATCCCAGCCTCCTCCAGCCCACCACAATGAGCGGGGCTCAGCCTCCTCCAGTCCACCACAGTGAGTGGGGCCCAAGTGTGTGGTGGGCTCCTGCAGCTCCAGGACTCCAGACCCCATTGCCACAACATCAGCTGCAGGACTGGATGCACCATGGACTTTTAGCAACAAAAGAATGAATGAATGAATGAATGATGAACCCTATAACGTGGCAAAATGCAACATAAGGGAAACTCTGGGATTCCCATTCTTCTCTGGCCAACACCCCACACCAGCCTGGACAGTGGGTGCACTTGGGGGTCCTGAACATGAGCCCAGACTCTCCTCCCAGGTGAGAAGAGTGCCAATTTACAGTCTTCAAAGAGCTTCTCCATTTAGTAGTCTTAAAAAATAGCCTTACTGAAACTCCCTTCGGCTGTTCATTATTTAAAGATTTGGGAAGCCCTTTACTTTTATTTGTCGCTTTTATCAGAGTCTCATGAGAAAGAGAACAACTTCAAGGCCTTGCTTTCTACCCTGTGGTGGTGGAGAAGGGCGGTCAAGGAGGGAAGGGATTTAACTAGAATGGCTTCTAAGGGCCATCCCACTCTAACACTCCAGGGCTCCTCAGCCACCAGTCTTAGGGACAGTATTGTCTTGAGCAGAGGCAGTGACTTGCCAAGATCCCTTGGCTAATCAGCAGCAGGGTTGGGATTCTGGTGTGGCTCTGGCCCTAGGACCCCTGTCTCACTTCCCAGTAACTGTCCAGGAAGGATGCTAAGGCTCAGTCCCTGCCAATATGAGTCCAGGTCACAAAGTCCAGGTCACAAAGAGGCCTTAGCCTGAGGACTCAAATAACAAGTGCTCTAAGCATGGCATCCCTGCAGCCAGCCTCACGTGATCAGCTTCCAGGCCTTTGCATCTCAGCCTAATGGAGTAGGCTCTGAGCACCATGAACTTTTAGCTCTCCTGAGCCCCTTGAATCCAGGACCCCCAGAAGTAAGGACAGCAGAATGATCAATTGATAAATATCCTAGTTACCGGGGCCTCTGATGTGACCTGAGACCTGCTGACTGAGCCAGTGGAAAGGAAGGAGGCAAGCTCATGTCACCTGACCAATCACCATGCATCAATCACACAAACTAAGGTTTTATGCACGAGGAGGTGCTGATGAGTTGGAATTTTAAGAACCAAGACTGCTTCCAGGGTGTAGGAGTAGAGACAAGTCACCTTGCAGTTCACTTTTGTTTCCTAGGGACTTCACAGGAGTGGTCTCTGACTAGTTATGACCTCAGCAATGTATCTTTGCCCCCCCAGGAAAGGCTATCAGAAGACCTTTTGTTTTCTGTATTGTATAATCCCTCAAAAAGAATCTCAAGGGCTTTCTTGGAGGAAAAGGAACAACATCACAACCCTGCAGTCCATGGGTGGGCACAATGCAGTTTTTGTGGGGACCTGGAACTAGGCCTTCACCAGAGCAGTGAACCAGCATTCACAGAACTGTGCAGGGCTTGTGTTCAACAGTGACACCTTGTGGCCACAACAGAAACCACAGTGCCTCTGGCTTGATTGAATTCTCCAGGTTTTTCTCTAGTGTCTGGAAGCAGTACCACCTCCAGGTTCTTAGGTAGTTTGGGGAGTTTGTGCCCTTCCTACAAATTGAGCTGGTGAAAACTCTTGAAGTGCAATGCCATATAAACAGCTATCTCTATCTTCACCAAGCTGGTAAGGGGCCATTCCAATTCTGCATGCACTGTCTTGTTTAATACCACCACCTGAGTGGCACATACCCACTGTCTGCATTTTGCAGAGGAGGGTGTTCAGAGGTTAATGACTTTCCCAAACCCATACACCACAAGTGGCAATGCTGCAATTCAAGCCAGGCTAATCTGACTCCATGGTCCACAATCCTGCACCCCACAAGGCCTTGCTCTGTTTATAGCAGAAGTCAGAGACTAAAAAACATCTTAGGGTCACACTGCCTACAGGTATTGTCTCCCTTTGGGTCCAGCCCCGTTAAAGCCTCCCTGAAAACCCATCTCTATCTGCACCTTCTCCAGTCAGCATAATGCCTTTGTTATTTGATTCACATGTGGCTTGAGCCCCTTGGATCAAAGACCACATGTGCCACATGGCATAGTTTTTCCGGGTGTGTGTGTGTGAGAGAGAGTGTGTGTGTGTGTTTCATTTTGCTTAGCTAGTGCAAGAAACATGCCTAAGCAATCAGCATAACTTTTGAAAATCAATTTGTATTCTGCCAGCCTGAGTGTCATTAACAACCTCTGCTAATACAGCAGTAATGAACATCTGGAAACACAGCAGCTGCAGGGGGAATGGGGTATAAAAAACACTACAATGACAGCTTGTTTTTCATTAGCTAGATTGGCTCTATGCAAATGGGAAAGGAAACAGGGACAAAATGGAAACCAGAGACACAGTAGGGGAAAAGGAAGAGAATGAGCTGCTATGCCCCAGGAACATGGTGAATGAGAAGTCACCCACTCTTCAGGCACTACCGACCCAACCTCTCCCAGCCAGGCCTCCCTCAGGCAGAGTGCAGATGTGCTCTCAGGCATCTCCTGGCCATCAGCCTATGACTGTCCCCAAGGTTAGCACCAGGTACAGGTGAGCTCCAGTAGGGCCACCTGGCCAGGCAGGCTGTGAAGGTATCCCAGGGCAGGAGATGTTCAGGCCTGGCCTGAGGCCTGAATGACTTGTGTCAGCTGAGCAATGGAAGAGAACACTCCAGGCAGAAAATGCTGCTAGTGTTGTAATCAGCCAATGGGTTCTTCCTACCCGCTACACAAACAAAATCAACACACTAAGACCATGATATTGCAGTAAAGAAAGAGTTGAGTTGATGTGAGGCCAGCCACACCATTGAGGAGACAAAGTTATTACTCAAATCAATCTCCCTGAAGGTTAGGGGTTTTCCAAAGATAGTTTGGTGGGCAGGGGACTAAGGTAGGAGGCATGCTGATTGGTTGAGTCGGAGATGAAATCACAGGGAATGGAAGCTGTCCGCTTGTGCTGAGTCAGCTCCTGGGTGGGGCCACAGGACCGCCTGGCAGGTCCAGTCCTTCAGTCATCAGAAATATGAAAACCTAAAAAGACATCTCAAATGGCCAAACTTAGTGATGGCTGCAGCGGCTCATCTGGAGAGGCCACTGCCATCATGCTGGCTCCAGCGAGGCACAGCTGGGACTGCACACTCTACAGAACCAGCAGGATCCAGGGACAAGTGGGAGCCCTGCCCCTTACAAGTTGGTTGGGTGGGAGCTCTCCAAGTGCAGTTACAGCTGCCCAAGTCATGGCTGCAGACCCAGGCCTCCCTGTGCTCTTGGAGGGACTCGGAGCAGGCAGGAGCCCTGCCCTTGCCACAGCTGCAGAGCCAGGCATCTTTGCACTCTCAGGGGTCTGAGAAGGCCCCCTCCTGCCCCTGAAGGCTCAGAGATGTCTGCTCCCACTGCCTGCCTCTCCCCACTCCTGGCTCCCACTCCAATCCTGAAGTGGGGTTGGGGCCAAGCCCAGACACTGATGTAGCCTGGCTGGGTGTGCGCACATTCAGGGCAGTGCTGACACACCAGCCCCCTGCTGGCTTGGCCCTCTCTGGACTTTGGGTGCCAAGAAGCATGGGAGGGAAGTTAAGGGTGGGCTGAAGGCAGCTCGGTGCTGGCCTACAGGCACCCCTGGCACAAACAGCCTGGGCACTATGAATGGCAGCAGGAGGCAGAGAGGCTCCTTGGTGAATGGGGGAGGGTCCCCAGTGAGGCCCCACCTTCAGGCCAGGGAGGGCCTGAAGACTGGGGGCTGGGCTTCAAGACATGGACCAGAGTGGGAACTTGTGGTGCCTTTCCTGGGCCTGCCTATGGCTGCCAACAGCTGCCCAAGGACCAACTGAAGTGGACTTTCTCCCTTTTGAGGCCCATAAAAACCCCAGGCTCAGCTAGAGCTGAGCAGACATTGGGACAACCATCTGCAGGAGCTACTCACTCCAGGAGTCTGCTTACCTCATTCTTCCTGGGCACAGGACAAGAACTTGGGACCTGCTGAATGGCAGGTCTAAAAGAGTTGTAACATAAACAGGGTTAAAACATGCCCCTTGCTCACCACATTGCAGGTGAGAAGAAGGTGAGAACAGCTGCAGCCCTTTGGGGAGCCCAGACCAGGAGTTCCTAGAACCAGGACTGTGACTCCCTCTTTGGAGCCCTGTAGTTCCTGGATTCTCCAAGCTTCCAGGTGCTACTGTGTTCCCCAGAGGCAGCCATGGAAGCTGCTTGTGGTGTGCCTGGTCCAGCCACAACCTCACAGAGAGCCAGTGCCCATGCCGGCACCCAGAGCTGCCTGCCCTGCTGCAGCAGCCATTGTATCTGACTGGGCATGGTGGCTGGACCCCAGGCTCGTCCACTTACACTCCCTTCACTGCTCCATGCCTGGCTCTCCCTTGGCAGGCATGGGATCCAGTCTGGCAGCATGAACCAAACACAGCCTGCCAGGCCAAGAGGGTGGAACGAGCCCAGCAGGCCCGAGCAAAACTTGGGCAAAGGCATCTCCGGCTACAGAAGTTTTCAGCCAGAAAAGTGACATCCCAAAGAGCCCATAACATTTAGTTCTACAATAGTGATGTTATCTGCAAGAATAATTGGGGAAGTTGCAAATCTTATGACTTCCAGAATAATGAACTGGTAATTATTGAAAATTCAAGCCCCTCTCATCCTCCTAACTTGATGGATTTTCATTAGTTTTATAAGAACAGTTTGGGGGAAGAGTTATTATCATTTAAACTATAAATCAAATTCTCACAAAGTTAGCTTGGCCCACACCAACCCAGGAACGAGCAAAGACTGCCAGCCTGTGAGGTCAGAAGCAAGATGGAGTCCACCATGTCAGATTTTTCTTACTGTCATACATTTGCAAAGGTGGTTTCAGCATGAGGGTGAGGAGCATCCTGAGAAGGCCAGGGCCTCAGAGCAGGGGAAATGTCAGTCCAGAGGGCCTGAAGGCCCTGCCAGGGATGTGCACTTCATCCTGCAAGTGTAGGGGTGACATGAATCTTCTTAGAGCTACATTACAGATGGGACCAATGTGCCATTCCCTGGGGGACAGAAGTGTGAGGTCCTGCTGGTATCCAGGTCATAACTTCCCTCATCCTGCAGGGCAGGGCTCCTAGGAGCAGCCGAGCACTGCATACCCCACTGATTCATCAGGCAGCAGGACAGATGAGGTCCTGCCCTCTCGGGACCCACAGACAGGGAGCAAAAGCAGCAAATTAGCGTGGGAATCGTCCTGAGGAGGCAGATGCTCTTTCTCCCGGAGTGGCCCAGGGTGGTTTCTCAAAGAAGACAGGCAGCACCCAAGCAGCTTCATGGGGAGGTGGGCACCAGGCAGAGGAACCCACAGGGGCAAAGCTTGGTGTGCAGAGTCTCCACTCTGATGCCAGGGAAAGTGAGAGGGAGGCTGGCAGGTAAAGAGAGCCAGGGGGAGGGTGCCACTCCCATGCTGCCCCACAGGGCAAACACCGAGGACAACCTGGTCCAGCCCAGGAAAGCAAAGCTCCACCTGTACCCCAGGCCTCTGCAGGCAGCTCCTTCCCAGCACCCAGCACTCACACCCCAGGAGGCTGCGACAATTTGGAGGAGTGGGAGCAGGAAGCGGGGCAGCAGGAGGATCCTTCTAGCATTCTGTTCTCCTTTGGTGAGGCCTTTCCTTGCTGAGACCCTAAGCATCCTCCTTCAGTGCTTCACAGGTTGAATCTAAAATTCATCAGAGGCTCTTGGCACATGCCTAGCCCCACACTAAGCCCTGTAAGAGGAAAAGGCACTCCCCAACCGGTTCATAACGTAGTTTTCATCTCACAAGGATAGGTCTCAACTCTGAAAATTTGGAAAATGCAGGAAAATACAAGGAAATTTTGAAAGTGTCCATAATCCTACTTCATTGTTGGTATTTAGGTATTTTCCTACATATACAGATATGCAGAATTACATTCAAATGGTGTTTCTGTGTTTATTTTAGTCTATAGAAGCTGGATTTTCTGCCCTTCTAAGTAGCATTTTTTTTTTTTTTTTTTTTTTTTTTTTTGAGACGGAGTCTCGCCTGTCACCTGTGGCTAGAGTGCAGTGGGCCGGATCTCTGGCTCACTGCAAGTTCGGCCTCCCAGGTTCACGCTTCATTCTCCTGCCTTCACCCTCCCGAGTAGCTGGGACTACAGGCGCCCCACCTCACCCGGCTGTTTTTGTGTTTTTAGTAGAGACGGGTTTCACCATTAGCCAGGATAGTCTCGACCCTCCTGACCTCGTGTGATCCGGCCTGCCTCGGCTCCCAAAGTGCTGGGATTACAGGCTTGAGCCATCACACCGCCTGTTTTATTTTATTTTGTTTATTGCAAGGTAGAGCAATGAGGAATGGAGGCATAGCTGGCACTTTTGTGAACTTTTGGAACCCTTGGTTTGCAGGCTGATGATAGGTCAGCCTGCACAAAGACCCCTGCCTTGGGGAGGGTATGCAACCAGACCCCCACCTCTGCTTCCTAAGAAGTGAAGTGAGGGCCACCTGTTAGGACTTACATACCACATTATCCTAAGGAAAGGCCCTACTGGTGACCTGGAGTCAATGCCAGTGTCAGGGACCAGAGAAACACTGTTTTGGGTCCAAATGTGCCTCATCCTAGAGGGTCTCTGGGAAGCAATGCTGAGCATAGGAGATGACCCCAAAAGAGCTACCCTGTGCAGAAAGATACCAGCAAAGGGATCTCCCCAGTAAGAGACCAGCATCTCCAACCAACAACCAGCAGTCGGCATGGGGTGAGGATCCTCAAACCAATGATGAAAGGGATGAAACACTGGGTGGCTCTCACTGCATGTCTGATCTTGGTTTGTTTTGATTATTGTAACTTTGTAATATGTTTTAAAATCAGAAAGTGTGAGTCCTCTCACTTTGTTTTCGTTTTACTTTTTCAACGTATTTTTGGCTACCTAGGGTCCAAATTCCATATGAATTCAAGGATTGTTTTTTTCATTTATGCAAAATAAGTCATTGGAATTTTGATAGAGACTGCACTGAATCGACAAATTACTCCATGAACATGGGCTGTCTATTTAATTCAGTGTCCTAAAATTTCTTTCAGCAATGTTTTATAGTTTTCACTGTACAAGTCTTTCACGTCATTGATTAAATTTATTCCTAGGTATTGTATATTTTGGATAAAATTGTAAATGAAATTGTTTTCTTAATTTCTTTTCGTATTGTTCACTGCTGGTTTATAAAATCACAACTTATTTTCATGTATTGACCTTATGTCCTACAACTTGCTGAAATGTGTTTGTTACCTCTAGTAGTTCTTTGTGATTTATTTGGGATTTTCAACGTATAAAATCATGTCATCATCAAATGGAAATCATTTCACTTCATTCTTTCCAATCTGAGTGCCTTTTCTTCCTTCATCTTGCTAACTGTTCTGTCCAGGACCTCCAGTACAACGTTGAGTAGAAATAGTGAAAGGAAACAGCCTTGTCCTGTTCCTGATATGGGCTTTCAATCTTTGAGTATAATATTAGCTGTGGTTTTTTTCATAAATGTCTTTTATCATGTTAAGGAAGTTTTCTTCTCTTCCTAGTTTGCTTAGTGTTTTTATTATAAGAAGATATTTGATTTTGACACTTTTTTCCTGTGTCTATTGAGATGCATGTGGGGTTTTTTCCTTCGTTCTATTAATACAATATATCACACTGATTAATTTTCTTATGTTGAGCTATACTTGCATTCTTAGAATAAACCCCACTTGATCATAGTCAATAATACTTTTAATGTGCTGTTGGATTTGGTTGCTACTGTCTTGCTTTGTTTTGAAGATTTTCATATCTATATTCATAAAGTATATTGGTCCATAGTTTTCTTATGGTATCTTTCTCCAACTTTGGTGTCAGAGCCTCATAGAATGTGTTAGGAAGTTGTTATGAACTAAGTTGTGCCCCTCAAAAATTCATATGTTGAAGCCCTAAACCCCAATCTCTCTCTCTCTCTCTCTCTCTCTCTCTTTCTCTCTCTCTCTCGCACACACATACGCCCTGCATTCAATCACAGAGGAAAGGCCATATGAAGGCAACCATCTGCAAGCCAGGAAAAGAGGCCTTCCCAGAAACCAATACTGCTGGCACTTTGATTTTAGACTTCCAGCCTTCAGAATCATGAGAAATAAGTCTATCATTGAGGCCACCCCAGTCTGTGGGATCATGTTATAAAAGCCCAAGAAGACTAGTGCAAAAGTGTTCTCTCCTTTTCTGTTTTTTGGAAGAGTTCAAGTAGCATTGATGTTAATTTTTTTTTAAAGTTTGGTAGAATTTACCAGTAAGACCATTTGGTGCTGGACTTTTTTTTAACTTACATTTTAGGTTCAGGGATACATTTGAAGGTTTGTTACATAGGTACATTCATGTCACAGGAGTTTGTTGTACAGATTATCTCATCACCCAGGTGTTAAGCAAATAGTTATCTTCGCTGTTCCTCTCCTTTCTCCCACCCTCCACTCTCAAGTAGACCCCAGTGTCTGTTGTTTCCTTCTTTGTGTTCATAAGTTCTCATCATTTAGCTTCCACTTATAAGTGAGAACATGTGGTATTTGGTTTTCTGTTCAAGATAGGCCTTTATTTATTTCTTTATTTTAGACAGGGTCTGGCTCTGTTGCTCAGGCTGGAGTGCAGTAGTGTGATCTCGGTTCACTGCAACCTCTGCCTCCTGGGTTCAAGCAATCCTCTCACCTTAGTCTCCCAAGTAGCTGGGACTACAGGTGCGTGCCACCATGCCTGGCTAATGTTTGTATTTTTTGTAGAGACGGTGTTTTGCCATGTGGCCCAGGCTGGTCTCAAACTCCTGGGCTCAAGCAATCCACCTGCCTTGGCCTCCCAAAGTGCTGGGATAAAAGGTTTGAGCCATTGCACTAGGCCTGGACTTCTCATTTTTGAGAGTTTTTTGATTACTGATTCAATCTCTTTACTCATTATAGGTCTGAGATTTTCTATTTCATCTTGAGTCAGTTTTGGTAACTTGTGTATTTCTAGTAGGAATGTGTTCGTTTCATCTACTTTGTCAAATTAAGTGGTGTAAAATTTTCATGATATTATCTTATAATCCATTTAATTTTGATAAGGTCGGTAGAAATTTTTCTACTTTAATTTCTGATTTTAATTATTTATGTCTTCTCTCTATTTCTTAGACTAGATAAAGATTCGTCAATTTTGTTGGTCATTTCAAAGAATTCGTTTTTGGGTTTGTTGATTTCTCTATTGTTCTTCTAGTCTGTTTTATCTCTCTCTGCTCTAAGTTTTATTATTTCCTTCCTTCTGCTGGATTTGGATCTGGTTCTTTTATTTTTGTAGTTCCTTAAGATGTAAAGTTAGGTTAATGAGTTAAGTTTTTCTTCTTTTTTAATCTATGCGTTTATGGCTATAAAATTCCCTGAGAGCACTGCTTTCACTGCATCCTATAAGTTTTGGTGTGTTGCGTTTTAGTTTTCATTCATCTCAAAGTACTTTTTTCTTAGTGATTTCTTTTTTGACACCATTTGGTTGTGTAAGAATGCGTTGTTTAATTTCCACCTATTTATGTATTTTCAAGTTTTTCTGTTAACTTCTAGCTTCATTTCTCTGGGGTTGGAGAAAATACTTCGTATGATCTCAGTCTTTTTAAATTTATTGGGAATTGTTTTATCACCTAAATATCATCCCTCCTAGAGAAAATTTCAAATGCACCTGAGAAGAATATGTATTCTGCTGCTATTGGTACAGTACTCTTTTTTTTTCTTTTTTTTTTTTTTTTTTTGAGATGGAGTCTTGCTCTGTCACCAGAGCTGGAGTGCAGTGGTACAATCTTGGGTCACTGCAACCTCTGCCTCCTGGGTTCAAGTGATTCTCCTGCCTCAGCCTCCTGAGTAGCTGGGATTACAGGTGCCCACCACCACGCAGAATTAATTTTTTTGTATTTTTAGTAAAGATGGGATTTCACTATGTTGGTCAGGTTAGTCTCAAACTCCTGACCTCATGATCTGCCCACTTCAGTCTCCCAAAGTTCTGGGATTACAGGTGTGAGCCATCTTCCTTTTAACTTTCAACCTATTTGCGTCTTGGGTCTAAAGTGCATCTATTGTAAGTAGCATATAGTTGGATCGTGTTTACTTTTAAATTTTATTTTGCAAATCTCTGTCTTTTAATTGATAAGTTTAATCCATTTACATTTAAAGTGATTACTGATAATGAAGGAATTACCTCTGTCATTTTTTTTCTCAATTCTTCCAATACTGACTCATTTTGTATTCAATTGATTTCTTTTCTAGTTTGCAACCTTGTTTTTCTCTTTATTTCCTTTTCTGTATTTTTTTAGTTATATAGATGATAGGTTTCTGTGTTTCCCACTCTGGCCTTGAATGCCTAGTCTCGCCTCCTTATGCACCAGGACAACAGACCTGAGCCACCACAGCTCCCTCTGTATTTTTTTAAATATATTATCTTAGTGGTTGCTAGGAGTTGCAGTTAACACTCTACATTCATAAAAACGCAGTTTAAATTGCTGCCAACTTATAATAGCTTCAATAGCATTCCTTAGCTTTATTCCTACACTGATCCATCTTTGTATTGTGTTGTCATAAGTCATATCTTTATAAAATATATACTTGTGTGTTCATTAACATAGATTCATAATTATTGTTTTATTTGTTTGTCTTTTACATCATATAGGGAACAAAAAGGGGTTTTACAAACCAAAAAATACAATAATACTAGTTTCTATATTTACCTATGCAGTTACTTTTGCTGAAGAGCCTTATTTCTTTTTTTCTTTTTTATTCTTTTTTCTTTTTCTTTTTTTTTTGAGACAGAATTTCACTCTTGTTGCCCAGACTGGAGTGCAATGGTGTGATCTCAGCTCACCACAACCTCCACCTCCCAGGTTCAAGTGATTCTCCTGCCTCAGTCTCCCGAGTAGCTGGGATTACAAGCATGTGCCACGATGCCCAGCTAATTTTGTATTTTTAGGAGAGATGGGGTTTCTCCCTGTTGGTCAGTCTGGTCTCAAACTCCTGACCTCAGGTGATCCACCTGCCTTGGCCTCCCAAAGTGCTGGGATTACAGGCATCAGCCAATGTGCCCAGCTGGAGAGACTTATTTCTTCATACAGCTTTGAGTCACCTTCTAGTGCCCTTTCACTTCAATCTGAAGTACTCACTTTAGCATTTATTGTAGGGCAGGTCTATTACTGACAAACTCACTTACCTTTTGTTTGTCTAGGAATCTCTTAATTTATCCATTTCTGAAGAACAATTTTGCCAGATATAGAATTCTTAGACGACAGGGGTTTTTTCCTCAGCAACTTAAATATATTATCTCACAGCCTTCTGATCACCATAGTTTCTGATAAGAAATTGGCTGTTCATCTTATTGAGTAGCATACATGACAAATTATTTCTCTCTTACTGTTTTCAAGATTTTTCTCTTTGGCTTTAGCTTTTTACAGTTTGATTATAATGTGCCTCAGCATTGTTCTCTTTGAGTTTCTCCTGCTGGGATTTCTTTAAGCTTCTTGGATGTGTAAGTGTGCCCTTCATCAAATTTGAGGAGTTTTCAGCCATTGTTTCCCCAAATATCTTTTCTCCTTTTTCTCTAGCTTCTCCTTCTAGAACTCCCATAATGTGTATATTAATATTTGTCCACTTGATGCTGTCCCATAGACTACTTAGCTCTATTCAGTTTTCTTCATTCTTTTTTCTTTCTGCTGCTGGGACTGGGTAATTTCAATTACTTATCTTCAAGTCATCTGCCTACTCAAATCTTCTGTGGAAGCTCTCTAGTTATTTTTTTTTTTTTTAATTTTAGCTATGGTATAATACTTTTCAGCTCTAGAATTTCTATTTGGATCTTTTTTATAATTACTATCTCTTTATTGACATTTCCTACTTTTTCAGACATCATTTTTTCTGATTTCCTTCACTTCTTTGTCCATGGTTTCCTTCAACTCATTGGGTATATATAAGAGTTAATTTAAAGTCTTTGTCTGGTAAATTCAATGTCTGGACTTTCTGGAAAATGTTTTTGTTCACTTCTTGTTTTCCTGGTGAGAACTGGGACATTTTGAATATTATAATACAGTAATTTTAGAAATCAGATTCTCCCCTCTTCCGATAGATTGCTATTTTATTTGTTGAAGGCTGCAGTCACCCTGTTTACTAACGTTTCTTTACTATTTTTGCAAAATCTATATGCCTAGTTGTGTGTGGTCACTGAAGTTCCTGTTCCATTATCTGTTTGGTCCAACAGTGACCCGATAGGGAATTATTTGAATTCCTGGATACAATACAAAAATGGGGAAAAGTATGTTTTCTCTCTTTTAATTCTTTGGAGAGGTGCTACTTCAGCCAGAGTGGGTTGAAACAATGGCCAGCCTCTATGTTGGTCCCTCAGTGAACCATCAGCAGAACAAAATACACTACCCCATTTTGGAGGACAAAGTTTATTGCTCAACCTGGCATCAGCAGGCCACACAAGGAATGCCAGCTATCTTTCCTCCAGCTACCTGCCTCAAGGCCGGGGATGGAGGATGGTAGCTGCTACATGAAATACCAAATTTTACCAGCCCTTTTCTTCATCAAGTACTCCCCTGGATGCTGCAAGTATTTGACTAAATCCCAGAGCTCCAAAATCACTAATTCTGACAGTTCTTGCCAGCTCACCAGTTGTTTGGTGGAAGGATGAATTCCTGGAGCTTCCTACCTTTTGCCATTTTCCAAGACATATAACTGGTTGTTATTCTACCATTTTGTGGATCATTGGTCATTTTTCCCATAGTTATTATTGTATCCAGGTTTTCTATGTCTTTGGGAATACGCTTTGGTCATTTATATTCATCTGGAAGATCACCTATTGAATTGTATTTGGCAATTTCCTAACCCTTTTTTAGTCTCCTCCACATCTGAGATACTTCCCCCCACCCTTCCAAATCCCTATGCTTTAGGCTTCTTGCTCTCCACCATGAGGATGCAATGCTTTGGGTCATAAGGTTTGACATACAATGAAAGTTTTTTTTTTTTTTTGGAGATGGAGTTTCACTCTTGTTGCCCAGGCTGGAGTGCTATGGCGCAATCTTGGCTCACTGCAACCTCTGCCTCCCAGGTTCAAGTGATTCTCCTTCTCAGCCTCCCGAGTAGCTGGGATTACAGGCACAAGCCACCACACCCAGCTAATTTTTGTAATTTTAGTAGAAATAGGGTTTTACCATGTTGGTCAGGCTGGTCTTGAACTCCTGACCTCAGGTGATCCACCCACCTCAGCCTCCTGAAGTGCTGGGATTACAGGCGTGAGCCACCACGACCAGCCTGTTTCTAATTATAGTTATATTTCCAAAGTTTTTGCAGCCTCCTTTTTATTAATTAGAGTGAATCCAAGTTTAGCTCTGAATCAATCATGCTCCACTCACTTGCATTCTGGGAGAGTTTCCTGAGTGTTTGAGGAATTGAGCTCCCTGGAGGGAGTGTGGGCTTACACATTAACCCCGGGTCCTCCCATAGAGAACTGTTCTTCCTGCAGTGCCATCCATCATATGTATACTGGGCAAACACACTGGGGCCAGCAGCACCAGCTAGTGATTTATTTCTTTTGTTGAGGGTTTCCAAAGAACGAGTTGTGGTATTTATTTATGATTTGGGGTTTTTAATTTCTATCTATCAATTCCTTTGTCTTGTTTTCTTTATATTTACTTTATTCTTCTCTTATTAATTTGAATTGAAAACTTACCTGATCTAATTTTCTTCTGTTCTTCATAACATTGAAAAGCATTTAAGGTCATGAATTTGCTTCATTATAACTTTGACAGCTCTCCTAGCTCTTGATATATAGGGTTCTCACATTGCTGTTTTCTTAGTATTTTGCAATTACAGTTTTAAATTCCTCTTTGATTCAAAAGCTACTTAGAAAACAGTTGCAGTGTTTTTATGTTTATGTTTAATTTTCACACGGATGGAGGTTTTTGGTTTCTCTTCTGTTGTTAATCTCCATTTTTGCTGTACTGGGTCAAAGCACTGACCTGTATAATTTCTATTAGGGGAAATCTACTATAATTTTTTTTTTCTTACTTTGTTGCCTAATGAATGCAATATTTTTGTAAGTGTCCCATGGGCACCGGAGAAGAACTGGGCTTCTCAGCCTGAAGGGCATGGAGTTCAATATGTAAACTATTAAGTCATCTTACTGATTACATTACTCAGAATCCCCACATTCTTATTGTCCCCACATTCTTACTGACTTCTCAGGCCCTTAGGGAACTATGTTATGGTTTTCCACTCTTACTGTGTATCTTTCAGGTTTTCCTTATGTTCATGGGTGCAGTTGGAGGGAGCCGGTATCAACCTAGGGCCCAACATTGCTCTGGAATCCTGTTGTTTAGGGCAGATAAGTACAATTGACAAACGTGCCTGAGCAAAGGAGAAGCAGCACATCCAGGGACAGTGGCAGGAGCCCCTCTGTGCCCTGGAGCCAGACACCGCCCACCCACCCCCCAACCCACCCAAGGGAGGTGACACTCTTGCCTGGGACCCGCCACTCACAGGACATTCTCAGGCTGCCTGTGTTCTGCTCTGGGGCATGGCCAGCATGTTAGGGGATTTCCCAGATTCCAGGGCTTTGGACAAGCACCTATAGAAACTACCTGGGGAGTTGTACAGAAATATGACACCAAGTTAAGGAATCTGAAATTATACACAGCCCCCACTTAAAACCTTCCCCCAAGTCTACCCCTTTATAGCTTTAGCTCCTCTGTCCCCTTCTTAGAAGGGTGCTAATCCCAGGATATACATACAAGAACATATAGTGGAAATGCCCATATTAGCCAAATATTGGACACAAGGCACACGGCCATCGAAAGTAGAATGGATAGAGTACATTCACACATTGGAGGGCCATAGAGCAAAATACAGAAGCGGCAGCACCTACAACACGAATAGGCAGGCATGTGGCAGACCCACACACCCTCAACCTCAGCCTCCATTGGGACTGTCTTAGTGGGCTGCAATGCCATAACAGAATTCCACAGACCAGGTGGCTTTAACGACAGACACATTTCTCACAGTACTGTGGGCTGGAAGTCCAAGATCAGGCTGCCGGCTTGATTGGGCTCTGGTGATGAGGGCCCTTTTCCTGGCTTGCAGATGGCCGCCTTCTCATCGAATCCTCACATGGCAGAGAGAGAAAGAGACAGAAAGAAAACTCTCTGGAGTCTCTTCTTAGAAGGGCACTAATCCCACCATGAAGGCCTCACCCTCGTGATTTCATTTAACCGTAATTACCCACCAAAGGACTCACTGCCAAATAGCATCACATTGGGAGTTAGGGTTTCAACTCGTGAATTTGGGAGGACACAGTTCAGCCCCTAGCAGGAACTCCAGGACATCCCCTGCACTGGGCCTGGACAAGCACCCATTGAGTCCAGACCTTCAGCTAAGGACCTGCTGCCCCCTAGGTCCTGGTCAGCACAGGCTCAGTCGTCACTTGGGTTGGTCTGCGCGTGGTGATGAGATCTCTGCACACTCACCCAGCCTGGTCAGCATGCGGGAAAGGTTTATGATGGGCAGTTCCTGAGAGCAGGAGCAGACAGCAGCAGGCAGGAGGCAGAAGAAGTGACAGCACAAGCAAGCCAGGGGTGTGCATGATGGGGGGATTGGGCAGGGCCACAGCGTGAAGCACAGGTCAGGAGGGGCAGGAGATGGGACTAGAACTGTAGTCTGAGACCTGGAGGCTGTAAGCACCAACTGGCAGCCTCCATCTCCATCCATGCTTAGCAAGAGGGAGGCAGGCACCCTGGAGGGTTTTTGCGGGGTGGCCTGGTGGGGCCTGTGTGGGCAGTGTCCCCAGCCCTAAGAGGGCGCTCACAAGTTCTGAGCTGCAACAACGGGACCCCTTGGGCCCACAGGGCTCAGGCTGGAGTGCGGGACAGCAGCAGTTGGAGTTCATGGTGGAAGCAAAGAGGAAGAATGGATTTGAGAAGGACTGAGAGTTTTTTTTTTTTAGATGGAGTCTTGCTCTGTCGCCAGGTTGGAGTGCTGTGGCGTGATCTCATCTCACTGCAAGCTCCGCCTCCCAGGTTCAAAGGATTCCCCTGCCTCAGCCTCCCGAGTAGCTGGGACTACAGGCATGTGCCACCATGCCCGGCTAATTTTTTGTATTTTTAGTAGTGATGGGGTTTCATCATGCTGGCCAGAATGGTCTGGATCTCCTGACCTCGTGATCCACCCACCTCAGCCTCCCAAAGTGCTGGGATTACAGGTATGAGCCACTGCGCCCGGCCAGGACGGAGAGCTTTATTGTTGGTTGGGCAGAGTGGGAAGGAGCGAGAAGAAACTGGTGGGGAGTCAGGCATCAAGCTATTGAGCAAGAAATGGGATGTCAGTTGGGAGGGACAGAACACAGGAAAAGGGGAGGCAGGAGGATGAGGGTCAGTGTGTCCTGAGACTTGCTGAGTTTGATGAGCCTATGGGAATTTGTCATGCCAGACCCCTATTAACCTCAACACGGCTGGCACCAGGGTCAGGAGGCCAAAGAAGAGACCCAGAGCCAGCAAAGGAGACATGGGGTTTTTTGAAGGGAACTTCCATACCGGGCAGTCCAGTGGTGGCGGGCTGGACAGGAGAACTGCCACTGTTTGTAAAGCGCATGCAGTTTATATAGCATTTTCACTGAGCACCCTTCCCCAACAACCCCCGCCTGGTAACCTTCATTTAACCCAAAGCAAAGGGTCTGGATCCCCTGTACGGTCTGTGTTCCACAGGACGGGACAGGGTCTCAGATGTTTCTCATAGATAAGGAATGAATCTCTGGGTTGGCCAATCCCGAGCTCCTTAGCTCTGAACTCCCAACACACATTCAGGTGTGTCTGCCATACAGGGTCATTCTCAGGGTATGCTCAAGTTATTGCTGTCAGGTGCATCTGCCATACAGAATTCCAGCAGAAAAATACCCAACGGGAGCAGTGGGTCTGGAAACAGGAATGTGGCCAGAGCCGAAGGGGCTGTCCTGGGGGAGGGCTGCTATTGCTGTGGGGGTGTGCCTGAGAAGAGTAGCAGGGGAGGACACAGGCCACCGGCAGGTCGAGGGGGGCAGGGAGTTAAGGTCCGGTGGGAAGGAGTGCGGAGGTCAGGAAGTGGCCAGCCAGAAGACATGAGATGGAGAAGCTACATGTGGGGACTCTGATGCAGGGCATGCATGGGGCCCCGCAGGATGACATCGGATCTGTCCACTGCTCCACAGCATTTCCTGACTGCCTCCATCTACCCTGAAGACCCACCTGCCCTGGGGTTTCCTCTGGATCTGGCTGACCAGATGCCCTTGTGGGATCCTGGAGGCTGGAGGAGAGTCGATGGTGAGACCCAGGCCTCCAGCTCTCACCCTGCCAGACCACAGAGGTCAGGGCTGTCAGGTTCTAATCCCAAACTGAGGTCCGAGGGGAGTTTGTGGGTGGGTGGTGGGTAGCTGGAAAACATACTCAAGGAATCATAGGCAATTTCGACATGGCTTTATTCTCTCTCCGGGCGTGAGCCGTATGTACAGCGCCAGCAGTACCTTTTACAGACAATAGCAGCTCCGGGTCAACCATGAGCTCACGTGAGTGGTCACTTAATGCATCTCACATGGCGTGGTTACACGATGTGTGGAGTTGTGCACCTTCACTCCAAACCTGCTGAGTCATGCTGTGCCAGAGGGCCACCTTGGCCTACTCCTGACTGAAGTGCACCCATTTCCCTTACAACTGAAGCTCTGGCTTCTGTGAGCAGCTGTTCCTACAACCAGAGCTTCCCCTGGATTCTGGTTCAGTCCCTGCCTGGTTCCACAGCATGCCCACAAGTCCCTCCACCCCACCCTGCTGTCCTCAACAGTCCCCTCATCAACCCCTGCTCCAGCACCCAGGTTGAGTGTGTCCTCTGTTTCCTGCTGGAACTCTTTCCAGTACATCACTTTCATGCCAAGCTATCTCAGACAAGGCTCTTTTATTTGCAAGGGAGAAAAGTATGCCTAAGCCACTGTGTCAGGAGCTCTAAGATCACTCTCAGGCTTGACGATTCTCTATCAAGAAGGGCTCACAGGACTCAGAAAAAGGTGTCATAATCACCTTTATGGTTTACCTCAGTGAAAGGATATGGACTCAAACAACAGAAGGAAAGGGCATATGAATGACATCCAAGAGACACCAGGCGTGAGCTTCCAGGGGTCTCCTCTCAGTGGAGTGTGACAAGTTTTCTTGATTCAGGGGTATACTATTATACTCCCAGCAACGATGTGTGACAACTGATGTGAAGTGTTCTCACAGGGAAGCTCATCCAAGCCTTTGTGTCCAGAGGTTTTATTGGAGGACAGTCACATCAGCATGCAGCTTCTGCATGACTGACCTCAACTACTCAGACTCCAGCCTGCCTCCAAGCAAAAGCAGGGGTTCACCACACAGCACATTGTCAGGATAAACTTACCTGGTCAAACTGGCATGCAAAAACTCAAAGCTTCAGGCATGCAAAAACACTTAGAAGCAGAATATTCTAAGATGTTGCAGGTAATCTTCTAGGAGAAGGCAAGGGCCAGTACTGAAGACAGAACTTTATTTGGAAAGTGCAGGATTTGAGCAACTCAAGCCTCCTGAGTTACCTCTTTCCTGCCCAGTATCAAAGCAGACTATTATAAGGACTTCCCAGAGACTAGGCAGGGCTAATGACTGGGGACGCAGAACAGAGCAGAGAAGGCATCAGCTACCAGGGTTCCTTCCTCTCTCTTGCAGGGGCTACCTGGTCTCTCCTACTTCTTCCTGCCCTCTACTTTCTTGTCTTCCCTCCTCTTCTCCTCCCCTCTTCTCTCCTCCACACCCTACCCTTTCCTTCTCTCTCTATCTCTCTCCCTCTTCCTCTCTCTTTCCTTCCCTTCCTCCTGCTAAATACCGTCATCCTCCACTTCTTACAGGCATAGAAGCCAAAAGGGGCTGCCCCAGCCCACCTGCCCTACATATTCTCTTGGTTCAGGTACGACTGCGGTTGTCTGAGGCTAAAAGAAAAACAAACGGGTTTTCTCTATACACACAACAATGCTGATAGCAAGTGTGTGGAGGTTTTTTCCACATCAACCAATTTTCCAATTCTCTGTGGACACCAACCGGTATCCTATAATTTAACTCAATTCTGGCACTAATTGTCCAGAGTTAGCACAGACCCCACAGGCGTAGGGCCATACGACTTCCCCAGACTTCAGAGGACAGTTGCAAGCCCCAGGTTGTCACCTGTGCTTCTGACCAACCAGAAATAAATCAAAGGTTTCTTCAACTCCCTCCTCATGTTCAATAATTTACTGGAACAGCTCACAGAATTCAGGAAAAAATGGTTTACTGTTTATTATACGGTTTACCTACCAATTTATTACAAAGGATAGAACTCAGGGACAGCCAGTAGGAGCTACGGGGGGCCTTTCATGAACCCAGAAGCTCTCCAAATCCCGTCATGTTGGGGTTTCACAGAGGCTCCATTACATAGTTGCGATTGATTAAATCACTGGCCACGAGACTGAACTTGATCCCCTGCCCCTCTTCCCTGCCAGCAGGTGGGGGATAGGCTGAAAGTTCCAACCCTCTAATCACACAGCTGGTCCAGCCCCGTCCTCCAAGAGTCACCTCACTGGCATAAATTCAGGTGGGGTTGAAAGGGTCTTCCTGTGATAACAGAAGGTGCTCCTCTCACCCCCATCACTCAGAGAACGCCAACGGTATTAGAAGCTCTGTGTCAGGAACCAGGGACTAAGACCACATATGTATTTCTTA
>NC_044985.1:1751222-1751990 GCF_008728515.1 Papio anubis
AGCTCTGTGTCAGGAACCAGGGACTAAGACCACATATGTATTTCTTATGATGCCACAACACCACAGATGCCCAATTCCAAATGGCTGGGAGAGAGAACCTGAGGGGACCGCTGGGGTCAGATGCCCACACCTGGTCCAGCCAGCCACGTCAGAGAAGGGAGTGTAGAGAAAGGCCGTGTGGAATGGGGACACTCCCCAAAGCATGTCTGCTCAACAGGCACAGTGCTTGGCACCAGCCATGGCCAGAGAGATCCAGGAGCTCACAGAACTGTGGGGGAGGAATGGAGAGGCTGAGCTACCCATGCCAGCTAGAGAAGTCATCAGCTAGCACCCTGGCACTGCAGGAGACTGGAAACCAGCTAAGGCGAGCTCAGGCAAAAATTATATGGCCTCACTGCCCTGAGGGGCACTTTGGTCTGATGCTGTTACCAAGGCTCCTTGGTGGACATAACTGGCCCCGGGGTAAGGGGCAGGTAAACTTGAGCAGGAGCACAGGTGATGCCATAAAGAAAGGGACCCAGAGGCCAAGCTGCGGGCTTTTTATCCCACATTATTAGGACCCTTTGGACAGAAAAGTAAAGATCACAGGATGAAAAGGACACCAAGGACCCCCCACAAGAGCCATCAGCTTTAAGGAAGAAAGAGACTGGTGGGTAATGGAGGCTGGTGGGTAATAAAGGCTCATATGTAATAGAGGCTGGTGGATAATAGAAGCTGGAGGGTAATGGAGGCTGGTGGGTAATGGAGGCTGGTAGGTCATGGAGGCTG